>NW_020955671.1:451800-501100 GCF_003031625.1 Empidonax traillii | reverse complement strand
TGCTGTGACATGCAGCAGTTATGGACTGACATTCCATAAACTTGAATCTGAAGTCTCTAAGAGCAGTCATTCTTACATGGAGGCAGGAACTGTTTTGTTCTGACTGCGATTCACAGCATTTGCACACACAACACTTCCTCGTGGGGACCTCAACTTCTGTTTCACAGTGTTAATAAAAACCAGACCAAATATGCACAGATGCCCTTTGTTACGGAAAACACAGCGGTGCTGCTGCAGATGGTTAACCAAGTGGTAAAGCCCAGGGACAGGAATTATTCCCCGTGCTCTCCTTCTGTTACCTGCCAACCCAAGGGAGTACGAAACTATCTTGGAAGAAAATGAGTTCTGAAGAGTTCTAAACTGTACTTTTGAAAAACTTCCTCTGGTCTGGGCCCATCTTTTCAGTTTCTCTGCATGAATATGCTCAGGTTTGCTGTGCTGTAGAGCACCAAATGACCGTTGAGCTGCTGTATCTCATATGGCCAGAGAGTGGAAGGAGTTGATCTGATTGGACATAAATTTCACGTGGCTGCTCCTTTGAAGAATGCAAATAACTGATAACTGTACCAGACAGTTGCACAAAATACTTATTTGGATAACTTATCTTGGCTATTTTCAGAGCCAGAGCAGGAAGAAAACAGAACATACCCGAGCTCTCAGAGCCAGAACCTACAGTAAGTAACATGATTACATCAGAATCTCAGATTTGTTAATAGCAAAATGAGACAATATTGCTAACCCTTAATTATGGACCAAAAATAATAATAATAAAAAATAAAAGCCAGAAAGCCTGAAGGTATCTCTGTCATGGTGCTGAAATATGCTTAAAACCCCAGGCTGCCTTAATTCAGGCTCAGGAGTCATGCCCATCTTTACTACCTAATTAATTATAAAGATGAGCTTGCAGGAAGTGCAATTATCTGTATTTTCTGCTGAGTTTCAAGGTATTTGGCAAAGAGATAGGCAAAATTTTGTATTTGCTGAGCAGGAAATTTGTCACTCGTTATCATTTCAGGAAGCTAAAAGTATTTGGAAATTTGACAAATAATTTCATTCAAAGTAGAGAATTTTACAAGAAATGTTTCCATTTTGAACAGAGATTTATTCAAAATAGCATTTTTCATTTTAAAGTAGATCTTTAAAAAGGGACAAAATATTTAGAACAATTTTTTTTCAAATATAACACTCAGTTTGGTCCACAATATAATATTTTGTTTTCTTTTAAAAGATCGTGGAATGTTGCTAATATTAATCGAAAAGCAACACACTGCAGTTGCTGAAAGCAGCTTCTGTGTAGAGAGAAGGATTTACTTCTCTGGAAGGAATGAAAATAATACAGCAGCCATTGTAGAAAATAATGAATGAGTAAAAAAAAAAAATAATAAAAAAAGCATGATTAATCATTTGGGCCCAAGATTTCAGGAGGTTTTAAAAAGGATTTATTTTTAGACATAAAACATGCACTGGCAAAAAATGTCAGTGAATGTTTACATGCTCACTGCCATGGCAGTGTTGATTTTGGTTGGATTGGAAGCAATTTGAAACTGGAAAACAGTAGTAGTGCCCTGTCAGAAGAGCTAATCAGGCAAGGAATCTAAGGAGATCATCCACATGCGGGAACAGCTCCTGAGCAGATAACCCTTGTTAACTCTTATTCTAGAGCTTAAAATGCTTTGCTCTCAACTCACTCTGAACTGTAATAAAAGCACTAATATTCTATTGTAAGAATCTTCCCCCCCAAATTAATTTGAAATAGCTAGTCCACCTTAAAATTAAAAGCTGTTTTTAGACAAATTAATGACAGCGTAGAAAAATAGTAACCTAACAGTTGAAATCCTAGCCCTTCCTATGAACTTGAGTGACAAGATGACAGGGAATCATCCATCATCCACCACTATTGGAAACTGGGAAAAAGCAGTTAAAGCTTTTCTCCGAGACAACATGCTCAGATTACAGAACCTGTGTTAGGAACTAGATGAGAAAATGCCAAAGGAACGCTCACTATACAGATTTGGTGTTTCTCTTGCATGGAAAGTTGCAACAAAACACAGAAGTGTTGGGGAAAAAGAAGTAAAAGGCTACTATCTCGATCCTGAAACCATTTATGTCATTATATAAAAGTATCTTTCTAATATTAAATCCAAGGCACTGCTATGAAGATGCCGAAAACACTTTACTTCACTTAATGCAAAAAACTGAGTAAATAAAAATAAAAACCCAGAAATGTTATGTACTTAAGTATAAGTGATTGCAATAATTACACTTTCAACAAGCAAAACCAACTCTGAATTTTTAACTTTTGCTTCTCTTAACCCCAGCACAATTAGAGAGAAAGTAAAAACAGAGACAGAAGAACTAGTATTTTGAAGGGAAAAATCCCTCAGCTCTTTTTTCAGACTTGAAATAATACTACCTAGAAACCATCCCTTTTCTTCACTGCTGTTTCTGTCTCTGCCTTGAAAACAAAATTCAACTGCAACTCGTGTTAACATTTTTTTTTATGGCATCACATCTTTGATTTGCTTTTCTGCTACTGCTAAAGTGCCTTACTGTCTAAGTCTGCCAGTCCGCAGTGCCTGAGAATCTAGAATCTTCCAATACATCCGTGCTCCCTGTGCCTCATAAGTATGTACTTGCAAAGCCACAATGTTAGCAGATCTACTGATCTCTGCAGCTGCTGAGAAAAACTTCCTACTCTTGACTTACAGCTGTCCTGGAACACACTCCATGTTCATTATTCCCAAGGGAAGCTGCAGCAGAGAGTCTGCAGGCAATAAAGATTTGATTGTTCAGATCTTATCAATGCTTTAGTATGATAATTGGGGCCATATAGAAAAAAAACAGAGGGTTTATGTTGTCCTGAATAGCATGCCTTAAAAGTCCTCAGCTTTGGTGTACTTTTGCACTCCTACTTACTGAGAGGATCCTGCTGACCCCTTTATGTTGTTGTTATTGCTGTGCAATGGGCATTCACATTTTCCATTTCTACTGTTTAGCTGGTGGTGACTGGGGAGGCCGAGTTCAAGGTAAAAGAATATAATATACCCATAAGCAATATTATGCTATGAAAACATTTTTTTCCCCCCTCTTCCTCACTGTCCTTAAGCTCTCAAAGTGAAAGAAGACTACACCTTTGCTCCAGAGTTTTGACCAGGCTGCTGGAGCATCTCATNATCCTGAGGTTCATCTGCCGGGGCCAAGCACGCTTGGACGGTGGCAGCGAGGTCCTCAGGACGTAGATGGATTGCCTTACAGGGCTAACGAGCTCCATCTGCCCGGGGAGTGTCCTAACCGGGAATCGAACCCAGATCTCAGCGTTGACAACGCTGTGGTTTAGCCACTGCACCACCAGGGACACTCGTAAGTATGTACTTGCAAAGCCACAGTGTTAGCAGATCTAGTGATCTCTGCAGCTGCTGAGAAAAACTTCCTACTCTTGACTTACAGCTGTCCTGGAACACACTCCATGTTCATTATTCCCAAGGGAAGCTGCAGCAGAGAGTTTGCAGGCAATAAAGATTTGATTGTTCAGATCTTATCAATGCTTTAGTATGATAATTGGGGCCATATAGAAAAAACCAGAGGGTTTATGTTGTCCTGAATAGCATGCCTTAAAAGTCCTCAGCTTTGGTGTACTTCTGCACTCCTACTTACTGAGAGGATCCTGCTGACCCCTTTATGTTGTTGTTATTGCTGTGCAATGGGCATTCACATTTTCCATTTCTACTGTTTAGCTGGTGGTGACTGGGGAGGCTGAGCTCAAGGTAAAAGAATATTATATACCCATAAGCAATATTATGCTATGAAAACATTTTTTTTCCCCCTCTTCCTCACTGTCCTTCAGCTCTCAAAGTGAAAGAAGACTACACCTTTGCTCCAGAGTTCTGACCAGGCTGCTGGAGCATCTCATGAAGCTCTTTGATTTGCTGTGTGGCCATCACGGCTGACTGACAGAGCCCTGTGAAGAATTCTTCATGTGCCTTACAACAGCAAACAGTGACACGGGAATGAAAGAATCTCCTGGGCTACAGGGGCAACAAAATATTTCTCATTTGTGGGAATTGAGACAAAATGTAAACATTTGGTTCTCAATTCTGAATCAGAAATCATCATTGTTTATCATGCCACAGTCTATCCATAAAGCAGCTTCCCTTAATTGGCTGTGTCTTCTGGTTGCTATGGAATGTGTATAAGAAGTTTACAGGGACATGGACATAAATTATTTTAGATGAGTGTTGCAATGTTTATTCATTCACCCAGTTTTAAGAATGCCTGCCAATGCTGATGGAAACATAACTCTAATGAAGCACTTACAAAATGTCACAGAAAATCTAAATTAATCTCTGTGGTTTTTGAAATATTCATTAAAATATATCAGAATGCAGAACATTTTTCAACGGCAAAGACAACTCTATTACTGCAAATTTCATTAAGAATTTTCAGTGGAGATAGTCATATATAATTTAATATAAAGAAACAAACCTAGCGGTATTTTGGTCCAATCTACAGCATTTAAAAGAAGTGTAATTGACTTATTTTCTAAAAGATCAAAAATCAAGCAGAAAGAATGGTGACCCATTTTGAACAATTTCTACGTAATTATATTTAGTTATTTTAGGGTTACATAAGACTGCTTCAAAGTTGAGAAAAACACTACTCACTAGGTTCAAGATTCTCCTGAGTATTTGCACTCACATTTCCACTAAAATTAACACAATAGTTCAGAGTACACTGAACAATGATTTTCCTTGCTGTAACACTATCATGAAAAAAGCACACGATGACTGCTTCTTCTATTCCAGCATAGAGGAATTTACTGAAATGCCTGATCATTCAGTTTTCCATTTATACCAGTCATCAAACTGGTCTCTCTTTTTATTAAAAAATGCAAATGACATCTTTGGCCTTGCAATTAAAAGCAGAAGTAAGCAATGGTAAAATAACTTAGTTGGTATATGTAAAAAGTGGTGAAACAAAATGTGGTAAACTCATTTTCTTTAAAAATTGTAATCTGCATAAACAATTTAATCTTTCCTCCTGAAGTTTGAGTAAAAGTGGCCCATGCACAAAGGTACCACTGATTTTCAACTCCTAAACGTGTAAGAACTGAAAAAGCACGAGAAAACATGCAGCAGCCACTTATAAAGGCTGCAAGACTGTGTTGATTAGCTGTACTTTTTAATACAGTGAAGAATTAGAAAACTCAGGAAGGAAATGGCTTAGATCCTCCTGGTGTCTTATGCAAGGCAGTTTAATTCTGGTAGAAAAATGAGTTAATATTTTTAGTTTTCAGTCCTTCACTAATGCTTCTTTTTCTTTTCCTCTCTCCCCTGTGAGAGTAGGGTACTACTCACATGTTAACATGCACAGCATGATGATTTCATTAAATGATTTGCTAAGACTTCATGCATAATCATCTCATTGAAAAATAATGAATAGTCATTTATATCTTGTTAATTAGAAATGTGCAATAATAAGGGCTGATACTGGTTTAACCCCTACCTGAGGAGGTGAATACAACTTGGAAAAAGCAGCTTAGACTACCCATGGCACTCTTAGAGGAGGCACTTTGGTAAGTGCACATTATCTAGATAAGAATTCCTAACAGAGAATTTAGTCTCATGTCATATTATCAACTGTATATCATTAAGAGATACAAGTTTAGGTTTTATTTTATGTATATTGGTGATATGCATTTGCCAGCAGATTTCCCTCTGCTTGGCTGCTTTTGGACTCCTTAACACATTTCCCTTCAAGTTCTTCTAAGTTGGTAGATACAGAATTTCTATGGAAAACTGTAAGAGTTTACTTATCTGGGCGAGAGGTGATAGTACTGTATTGGTACAGAAAGGACAGACTGTTTTTCTTTTGTATTGTATTATTCTCTGGTAAGATAATGGCAAGGAGTCTTCAACAGATAAGTATACAAAAGCCTTTGAAAACCTTGACAAATGATTTAAAATGAAGAGAAAAAAGAACAAAGGCAAATGGGGGTTTCCTGTAGCTGAAGTTTAACATCTCTGATGATGCCTGCCTTAAGACAGAAAACATAAGTACAGAAAGGATGAGACTATGTCTTCACTAAGAAGAAGGATATTTTCTTGACAATAAACCAGGATAACTATCCTGCAAAATCCTAACGCAACGACTGGTAACTTAGCTTGATCCAGGTACTTAACCCAGAGACCAGCTCATAACTCTCAGTTATGGAGTGAGAGACCAATTATTATTGCCACTTGTCTACATTAGGGCTTAAGGATGACTTTCTCTCGGTTTAATAAAAGCATAGCGAAGGATGTACTCAGTCTCAGAAAACAGCTGTACCAAGTAGAACCTAGGAAAATCCCTGAAAATATAAAGGCCAAGAATTCATCCTATTTACCTTCAGCTAACATTGACTATACTGACTTTTAAATGTTGCTGGAAAATTGGTCCTACCCATGGCTTTTGAAAACACAAACTGTATAAAATATTTTCTGAGTTTTCCTTGTAAGTCTGGAGCTCCACTGCTCTAGTGCCAGGCAGAAAAATTACTGGAATTGTCACGCATCATATCCATTTTGCTGGGGTCAACAGAGAGCTTACCAGAAATACACATTTGATTGGCATTAAAAAAAGTGACAGTTCTAAAGTGTTCCTTATAATATTGTCAAATTTCATGGTCACTTTGTTACAGCTGATTTGATTGGCACCTCAAGGGAGCCCAGTAAATATTAAGCAGCTCTCTGCCTTTTTCTTCCTGTCAGTGGAAGAGAGAATCAAAATGTTTCTGATGGATTCAGAGACTGTTTCATATGATATTTTATTAACTTCTGCAAACTGTATGAAAACAATTCAAAATATCTCTTAGATAAAGCAGCTTTAGCTGAAAGAGCTAAACTGAGTCCCACAATTCAGCAATATCCCATATGGTGCCTCATATGTCAGAAAACCTGCCTGGATCTTGAAAGTGAAGGTGATTACCACCCCCCCACCCCCCCACCCCCATAGGACTTAAATCTACATTACAACGAACCAAACACAAGTATGTTCTCTCTTGGATCTCTATCAGGAAAAAATGCTATTTTTATGTTGCTCTATGCTTACACCTGAGATATATTTAGTACTTACTTTCCACTGACTGCTACTTGGGATCTTGGAACTCTCTTGATATTTGCAGGAATGGGCCACTGAAGAACTTGGCTTATGAATTATTAAATTCAGAACAAAGCCACTTCCTATTGCAAATGAAGACAAACAGCAGCATTTCTGAACACCTGCTGATACAACCTCCCATGCAAGTCTCAGGTCTGAGACACAGATTGTAAATGAAAGATTTGGAACAGTCCTAGTTTACCACTGATTGACAGCAATCATTTTTTTCCCTTGCATTTGGTGTTTTCTCTGTGTTATCTCTGATGCCCTTTTGC
This sequence comes from Empidonax traillii, assembly GCF_003031625.1. Taxonomy (NCBI): domain Eukaryota; kingdom Metazoa; phylum Chordata; class Aves; order Passeriformes; family Tyrannidae; genus Empidonax; species Empidonax traillii. The sequence continues at coordinate 493,691 of NW_020955671.1, read as the reverse complement.
AAAAGAAGATGGTAACATAACTCACAACTTGCTAAACCCTGAATGAGAAATAGCAAAACGACTTTTAATGTGGGAAATGTGAAGCCATATGGAATTCCTTTTATGGCACGAGCCGTTCCTTTTACAGTTTTTCTTTGGAGATTTCTTATTAAGCAACTTTCAGTCTTCATAATGAGAGGACATCAAATCTCCAGGGAAATCAAGCAACTCTGGCTCTAAAACAACTACCATGTCCCTAAAGGTGAGCATTGAGAGGCATGGCCAGAAATGGCTGTGTATTTTCCCATTACTGGCACTTCAGATCTTATGAAGTCACCTGAGGCTCCAAACCACAAGGTTACACTATGGTGTACTATGCAAAGTCACCACTGAAGAAAATACATTTATGCAGTTGTCTGTTGCAGGTGGGGAGGTAGCTGACATGGCCTTATGCCCAGAATCTTTACTTTTCATCTGAAACTCAAAAGTGTATAAAGCCTCCCATGTACAAACCCAGTTACAGTTATAACTGCAAATTATATATAAAAAAAATAGAATCATGAAAACAACTATAACCAACAAACTTCATTCTATGTCTTACAAAATTGGGCTGATAACAATATCCCACTAAGATAAAGGTTGTTGAGCCATTAAGTGGATAAATGGAATACGTGAAGAAGAGGTTGCCAAAGCAACGCCAGTTAATGGGCACACAAAGAAAGTTAATGAAGAGCTTCACTCTTTCTATATAAGACATATACACGGACTGAGAAATACTAATCTTTTAATTGTAAAATGGAAGGACTTACAATTAGCAGGTTCTGATTGCTAAGACATAAAAAACCAGCATTGCCCAAACACAGAATTTACTGAAACACACACAAAAATTCAATGTTAAAATTTTGAAATCAACTAAAGCACCATCTGGAGTCATTCATATAAAATGGCTACAGTGCTTACAGATCCTGCTCTCATACTTCCACTAAACACACTGTGATCCCTTCTAGTTTTTTCTCAGTCCATCCTGACACATCAGGCAGCAGTTGAATTACATGAATTCTCACAGCTCTACCAGCAAACTGTATTTTAGTCCAGTAGTTTGTTACACTGGCAAGGGATGTGATAATTACTGAGATCACAAGGGCACCATCTAAAAACATTGTCACCTTCCAACTTAGTGGCACAAATACACTTGTCCTACATGAACCCCAGAGAGCTTACTATTGATGCCAAAATTCACTTATGGAAACAATTTTGTGCCTGCAGTTAAAATAGTTGCCTTCTTTTTTTTTTCTTTTTAAATACCTGTTAGTTAAATACAATATTTTTAGAAATCATAGCAGATTGACCTAGGTAATTATTTTGTTATTCACAGACTTTTAACTGATCTGTCTTTGGTATCATTTTTACTGCAAGCAATTCCACAACAGCTATTTTCCCTGTGGGTAGCAGGACTGGTCATTAACTCAGAGACTTTCCAAATACTCCTCTTCAAACTAATGTTGATTCTGCAATATCCACTGTTATTCTCTCCAATGCTCCTTTTGTTTGGTTTTTCTTCAGATAAGCTACATGTTTTTTCTGTCTATCATTTGTCTGAGCGTTCTTTAACATTGCTTCCCTTTCCTTTGTGTTTTAGAACACAAATAGGAAAGTACTGGACTTCTGTGGACTGTAAGTTTTGGATACGATAATCAGGTTACTCGGTAAGAAAGTCTGCTTTTACTTAGTCTTCTTACTTGCCACAGAGGAAGCAATAGCTCAGCTACTAGATCCTTTCTTTCCGGAAGAACAATGAATACCTAATTCGAGAAAAATGGCTGTTCACACAGCTACCAAAAATCACTGTTTGGTTGATAAGGGAATGGACAAGTATCACCAGAGCTGTTATTTTGCTGATTATATGAATGAAACCATCATTTAAAGAGCTTTCTGGCAGTAGGCTCTAATTCAAGAGTTCTGTCAATTTTGGTTGTCTCAGTAGGGTTGTAAGTGGGCTACTTCACACCTGTCCTTCAGCTGAGGAAGAATACGGGGGGAACAGCTTGCCAGTAGATATCTACCATTTAAAACAAAGTGTAAGAGAAGTGTGCATTGTTCTAGCACAACAGCCCTGAAGATTCCTTACCCGAAAGCACATTTTGCTGTTGATTGTTTATACTGTTCTACAATAAAAAAATAACAGTGTGGTTACTGCTTTCCTATTTCTCTTTGGCAACACTGCCACATCTTTCTCAACACGTAACTCATTAAATCCAGAAATTGCCTTATTCTGGAGAAAAGAAATTTTATGCAAATGATATTATATGGACAGAAAGAATTAGAGCATAAATCTGAGGATGATGTTTGTTTATAAAACAAGTAAGAGCTTGTGTGTGCTTACTCAAAAAAAAAAATAAATTTCAGTGACATAATCAGGACTATTTAGAAGAAAAAACCCAAGAGTGTTGTTTCAAAATAAAAGATAAACCAGAAGGATTTTTTGGAAAAAAAAAAAAAATCGCATAGAAATGCAGTGCTTAACCACTTGGTGTCACTCTTAACTCATGCTTGAGTCAGCTCAGCACTTTCTATGCCAGCAGGAAACTGAGCTATAATAAAGAAAAGTGACAAACTGGGGAGGATTTCCCTAGCTATACTTTAGAAAGAAAATTCAGGTGTTCAGAGATTCAAGTAGACTGACCTAACTATTCTCTAGAGATTGCATGGTGGAGAAACGTTTCACAACTTGCTGTCCCTGAAGTAGAAAACAACCACAGTACCTGTCATCTGCAAAACTTCATCTATTAAACCCAGCTGTTTGATTTGTTACCCTCTCCTGTCTAGTATCACAGATATCACAAATGCAAGTGTCCCACAGCAGCTACCTTTGTGCACCGTTTTCAGTTGAAATGAGCTTACCTGAAAAATGTCACAAACCCCTTGTCTTAACCACCCTGGTTAGTGAATAACTGTGTCTGAGGTGCAGGATTGGACTTCCTACACGAGCAACCTGCAAACCACCGATTTAGGACTTTTTAGAATGGTAGCCACTAAAACCAAACCGATGGTTGACATCTACGCTCCCGTAGGCCACCTAAAATAATATGTAGGCTAAACCCCTTCAAATAGATCATACTGATGGTGGCAAGCTCAAACAGCACTCTATTCTATGCCAACAAGCATCGTGCAAAACAATCCCAGCCATCCCAGTCATCCTGCCCAGCCTTTGCACGGGACGTTGCCTGACCATGCAGTGGGGAGATCACAGAGTCCCACCACGAGTACATTTTTCCCAGCTTTACTTTAGCATCAACATTTGGCTGTCATTAGCATCACTGGCATTGTTACTGGGAGTGAGGTAGCTTTATTTCTCAGCAGAAATGTCACTGACAATGCACCCTCCTTTTGGCTTTTCCAATGGGAGGAAGAGAGAATAATGGAAGGAGCAACACTGACCTGATCACAAACTGCCTGGAAAAAGGTGGCCAGGGAGGCACACTGCTATTGCATTACAGCTTCTTAATTCTGCTAGTTTCCAGGGAATAGACTTTCATATATATTGCCCACAGAGAATATAGAAAAGCAGTATTTATAAAACAGCGTACTCATATTTATAGTGTGGCTTATTAATGAAAATTTAGAAATAACATGCTCCTGGATTTCCATACTTGAGTGATAACAAGAGAAAAAACAGTAATGAGAAAGCACTAAAGGTCTCCTCTGCAGGCTTCCTGTTTACTGGCAATGCTCCTGGTGCTGGATATTTGGAAAGCTGATCAGATTTTTTTTTTTTTTAAATTTAAGATCTTTCTACTTATTTTGCATGTTTTCTACTGCAAAAGGTATTAGGAGAAAAGCAGCTTACCTCCCCTTATTTCTTTCCCTATCCCACCATCTTGTTTAATGCTCGATTCCATCTTTCTTCCACTGGGTAATTCTGAGCACCACAAGAAGTCATTCTTCCAGGTACCAGCAGCAGAAAGGCAAATATGATGCTAGTGAATCATAACAACATTACTAGTAACTCAGTCAATGAGATGCAGTGCAGGAAAGAAAATGCCATCCCCATTCCCTGCTTAGCGGGCACTTTCTCCCTCATTAGTACCTCTACTCTCAATTCTCTGCAATAGTTTGTAAGCTCTCCTCTCTTACTATCACAATCTTTCTGGATAATATCTAAGTTAACCTACTTTACTTTTAGATTTTCTCCTGTGAGCTAAAAGTTTCATTCTAATTTAGCAAAGGGGGTTTGCAGGAAAAAAAAATTGGTCTGTTCAGTTTTATAGAAGAATTCTTTGGGTTAGCAAAGAAACGAACTGAAGCCTACTGAACGTCAGGTTACACTACCCCATCCTTGCTGTCTTTGTTGGCTACTTTAGACTCCTGTTTGGATTTTCATATTTCGGGTTCAGTTCTGACTCTGAATATGAGCTGGAATAAAACCAGATGAGAGCTGCAGTCAACAGCTGTACTGCAATATAATGTTACAGAAAGCTGATCTGCAGCACAGTGACATTACCTCCAAAATGCTGAGCACCCTTGAAAGAATGGAAGGGTCCTAATAATGCACATTTATCCATAGCTGTGCTAAGCAGTCATGGACAGGTGGCTCAGGACTCTAACAGAAAAGGCAAAGTATCAGAAATGGTGTTTCACAGCAAGGGCATCACCTGACAAAACTTGCTAGCACAAAACATTAGTCTTTTCAGCTCACTGACAAGCCACTCATCGTATCCATGCATCAAACCAAATTTTCATTCACTCAGAATGTATCTGAATTAAAAGACCACCAGTAAATCTGTATAATCTGGTTAAATCAGGCATAGAAAGACAAGAAATCTTCAAGAGGGCTGTTCAGAGAGTTGTCGTTTGACTGCTCATTTCTGACTGCTCTGTCACAAAACCAGCATTTTCCTTTTTATTCCCAGGATCTGTGGCACAGCCTATAACCCATTGGCTGAGACTGACAGAATACTACCATCTACTGGCCTTCCCATCACAGAGGCTTTCAGCCCTTCAACAGGCCCACACAGCCTGTTTTCCAGTTTAGCACTCAAACTCATGAGTAAGGCTGTCTCTCCTCAGAAATCCCTGCAGCAGTGCCTCCTGTTTGCCCTCTTTGCAAAAATAGCTCAGCTAATGATGCCCAGGTACTGGAAAATAAGTATCAGTGCTGGTTCATTCTAACACGTCAAGCTGTAGCTCCAGGTGGCCATTCAGGGATTGCCTTTCAGCTATAACAATAGCCAGCAATGGGCAGCTTTCACTGGCACCCAGATTGTGGGAATAATGCACAGAAGTGGACAAATTTAGGATGATCTGCTCTGTTCTCTTTTATTTCCTTTATCTCAAATCTCTTCAGTGTTTAATCTTCTGATCATTGGCACAATCCGTACTTTCACCTACAAATGCCTATAATCACTGATCCTGAGTTTTCTGTCGCTCTCCCCTCACTTTTTCCAGCAGGTTCCCTATTCCTTCTTTCCTAGAAAACAAAGGGAGTACACATTCAGCTACATGATTCAGCTGGATTTTAGTGAATGAAAGGATACAAAATCCCATTAAAACTTCGATGTGTTGTACCAGAGCCATCAAGGAGAGCTCTAACATACATACTGGCAAACATGCTATGGTCCATTGCTGCAGGTCACTGAAAAGCTGAAGTTTTTCAGCTGCTCCACACTTTTAGTGGGAAGTGAAATATGATGACTGGATTCAATCTACCAAGATGCAGAATAAATGCTACCTGTTTTGTTGTCTCACCTAAAGAAGGAATTTGAAGCTCCCAAAAGGACTAAGGGAGAGTGGAAAGGGAAGAGAAACAAACATCCGGTTTTGTATTTTTGTAAAATAAATTCTAAGCATCTAACAATAATGTCAGTATTTAGGGTGTGGCTTGAAGCATGAAGTCTTGAAGCATGAAATATTTTTGGAGACTTATTAATGTAGCATTGATTATTTAAAAAAAAATCTAAATATGCTACCCTTTATAGAATTTAAACAAGTATTTGGCAGGTGGCCTTAAAAGTTCAGTTAAAAATATTAACCAGTTATTTTCAAGGCAGATTTTTTTCAACAGTTTGCAATAATGAAATTCAAGCAAGAGTTAAAGAATTTAAATACACTTTAAAGGTAGTTAGAGATGTGAGTGAAAGCAGTCTTACAACTCTTCTGTCCAGCTGTCATTAAGAAAGCCCAGGACAGAGGGTATGACAAACTACATTGCTCCAGATAAAAATCCACAAGACTGACAGAAACCAGCAGGAGGCTTCCATGCACCCTTTTTTTTCGCCCCCCCCAGGAAGATGGTAGCTCTAAGATGCTGAACCCTACAAAGTCCATGTAGTTCAAAGAGGAGATACTTATATTTCCTGTCTTTGTTCCCAGTCATACCCTGGCTTTTATGTATTTTATATTAATTCTTAAGCATTACTGCAATTATTATACTTTTAGGTGCTGAGGCAACATCCCATTATTACCTTTTAATATTATTTTGTGATAGAATACTTGAAATCAGGGATAGCCTTGTTCTACTCATGTAATTTCTTTTATTACACTGTTTTCTTATATGATACAGAAGGTTCATTAGGAAAGCAGTAAGCTGAGGGATATTACTGAAAGCAGGTACTTAAAGGAAAAGTACATAGTCAATAGAAACATATTAATTGGTGTTCATCACACAGCAACGATTCTTTCAGCAATATGTTAACGTTTTATGAACCATTTTCTTTCTGCTTGCGTGGAAAGGCATTAATATTCAGTCAGTTGAAGCAGGGAAGAGCCACAGTATACACCTTGTGTGTTAACTGCCTGGGTCTAAGGATATCAGAGGAGCAGGAGATGTTTATTGCTTCCCATGCTCCAGACAACCAAGCACTGCTTAAAGTAACTGTACAACAAGGTAAGATAATGAGATTTATCACGAGGTTGAAAGCATAAAAACAGGGACTATACATATTAGATATTGTCTCCTTTACAAAGGAAAGATGGATTAATAAAAGCTATTAAAAACTTGAATTAATGCATATTTTATAGACTCTACAGCATTAAGGGGAAGATTAAACTTAAAGGTGGCCATTTCAGGCTTTGTGCAGCACTTTATACATTTATTTTCATCTCTTGAAGTAATGTGGGTGTAATGCCAGCAGACCAATTATGTTACCAGAACAGAGTAACAATCCATAGCTGCTTTGCTTGAGAGACAAAGCTTCACGGGCACCTCCTCACTAGAATTCACTGTTTTTACATGGTACACAACACTCTTTTTATAGGAGGGGTTTTTTTTTCCCCTTAAGTTTTTCCGACTTTGGTAGATTTCATGAGGCATTAAAAATTCTCTAATAAAATATTGTCAAGAATGAGAGAATAACAGAATTACTTACCATAATTCAATGGAGAGAACATGAAAGACTCAGGATACGATACAAAACCTACTGGAGCTAAACAAAAGAGTCACAGTGTCTGAAGAGTGTAGCTTTACATAAAAGTCACTCAAATTCACAGAACAAAAAGCCTGTTTCCCTTATTCCTAAGTCTTGGGATCCCACATGGTCTACAATGGAAAGTAGAATGTGTACTGGCAAGTCATTCAGTAATTAGAAACAGTGTGGGGCAAGTCAAGGGATATCAAAGGGCAGAAAGCTCCAGCCAACCCCAGATGCCTCTTGCAGATGGGAAGTCAAGGAGAAAATGAAAGGCAAAAAAACCCCAAAACAAAACAGAAGAAGAAAACTGAGGACTAATGTTGTAAAGAAAATTACATTTAAGTGATGCACAAAAATATAACTACTCCTACAAAAAATATAATATATTTGCATTCAATACACTTGTCAGATCACACTAAAAAGAGTCAAGAGATCTGATCTATCAGTTTTTAATTTCCAAATGAGAGCTACATAAAAATGGATAAGATTGTTATGAGAAAAAAATCTTTCCCTTTATTATGGGAACTTACTTAAAAGGCGAATGCAACAGGTTAAAGGATTTCTAAGTGTACAAAGATTGCTTACGATGGTTACGAGGTTATAGACTTGGAGAAAATGCACATCAGTCACTAAAAGGTTTTAGAAAGAAAACTAAGTTGGGATAATTGAAAAGAGAAATCAATTCTATGATTTGAAAGGTTTTTTTTTCATTTCTGTTTTTACACAGATATAGACAAGATAACTATAAAAAGTAATAGGAAGATCAAAACCACCAACAAACTTGCTAACAGCATAAAATCTAAGAGTAGATTTTTCCAAATATGCCAGAAGCAGGGATAGTGCCTGAGATTCTGTAGAGCCAATACATGTTTATAGTAAGAAATAAGTTCTTAAAGAAGCCAAGAGAATGAATTCTTCCTCCTACACTTATTGAAAACAAATTAAGTTATACCACAAATGTCCTTTATGATGGACATGTCAGACAGACCATCTCAAATCGAAGTGTCAGTAGAATAGCACTAGGAACAAATTGGTAAAATGAGTAAGCAACAAATCCCCAAGACCAAGTGATACTCAGTGAGATGTTCTAAAGGCAGTCAGGTATGAAATTACTGTAATGTTGTAATATGTAACCTTCTGCTTATAACTACCTTGGTGCCAGAAAAATGGTAGCCAATGCAATTGGCAATATTGCCAATGCAATACCAAGATTTCGAGACAGCCCTTTGGGGATTTGGAGAACTACAGGCTAGAAAGCCATCTACAAGGAGTTTCAGAATGATCTCATGACACCAAAGGATAAAGCCATAAAAGGCCACATAAAATTTAGTGCACAAAAATCTGAAGTGATATACATGGGAAAACAATTGTAATTTTAGACATATAGATAGGTCTTTGAATCTGAATTCTATTTTTCATACATACTTTTGGTGAAGACTTCAGAAAGCTCTCATTGTACTTGTGATGAAAACTATTTTTTGAAACTTTTTTTTTTGAGAAATGAAACCAAATGAAACCAGCTATCCCTGATTGGTGCCGCAAAAGAACCCAAAACTGGAATGCAAACTAAACTTAAAAAGAGAAGTTGTCCAACATGGAAATGTATAAAATAGTTCCATTTCTACCCTTATTTAATTTCCAATAAATTTTAGCCAACTGAAAAAAAATTAATCACAACATCTCTATGTGTTTGACTAAGTCATATCTCTTGTAATTCAAAGACCACTTGTATTTGCTTTCCTCTGTAAGCAATAGGCACATTTTCCTCATTTGCAGTCCTTAACTTCAGTCTTTTTATATTGTCTGAAACTGCCAAACATAGAAAAATTCATTTCCCTACCTGGATGCAATTTGGGGGCCAGGACTGATCGAACTCTTCATATTGTTTCCCAGTGAGCTAACTTTGCCTTTTGTTCATGAAAGAATAGGGCACATCTCCAGCTGATAAACTTGCCTCTGTGCCAGCCCTCTCAGCCAGCAAGGGCATGCAAACTTTCCTGGCAAGTTTTACCTTCTGTGAATGATGGGTGGAAACCACTAAAAGTTGATGAGAACACTCAATACCAGAAAAATTTCTTTCTCTAAGCGCTACACAGATAAGTAAAGAACATTCTTTTTGCATGAGGTGTAGGGGAAGACTTAATTCCCTAAAACAGAGACTGTCAGGTATTTTAAAAATGTTTCATAAAAAATACTTGCAAAAGCTGTGTAACAGAGATTGACAGGAGGAAGTAGAGGTAGATTTTTATGAAGACTAGGATGTACACTATTTCCTGCATAAATTTTGTCTATTTACAGAGGAATTACACTGTGATACGCTTCAATACACACCAAAGAAGATAAAAAGAAGGCAGTGAGTTGCCCAGAGTACACTGTGGTACCCTCATAATGCACCACAGGTAAGTAAACTGCTTCACTTTCCCATCTCTCTGCCCTGCACATCTGACTGCAGATTAGTGTGAGTTTATACCGCGGCCTAATCCTGTAGGGTACCTGACCCCAGTGGGTGCACCCACACATCCACAGTATGCCACTTCTTGACACTGTAAAGCCAACAGAAACAGTATCTGTATAACCAAATTAAATAATGAGAAATAAAAAAAAAAAAAATGGTAGCAAAGGAACTAAAAAAGACTGCCTTAAAAGGAAAATAGGCTTTCACCTGTACTTTTATTTTCTAAAAAACATAGTATCTTCCCCCATGACATGGAAGGAGTGTTTTTTAGGAAGTATTGAAGACAGAAAGATCTCTATCTACAACCAAAATGCCTTCCTCCCTGGAGGAGGGTGTAGTAAGTGATTAACTAGCACTAGCTACACAACACAGCTCTTTACAGTGGGAATTGAAGAACATAATCAGCAAATAATGCAAATTACTGCTAATCAAATAAATTAATTCATTGCCTATGATTAGTAAAGGATTCAATTTCATCTGCAAAGTGCTGTCTGTAGCAAATTCAGGCCAAGAATATGCAGCTTGATCAGTAAAGTTTGTAAATAACTTTGCAGCTGAAGTATGTGAAGTTGTAGCTCAGTTGCCAAAGTGCTTCAAAATACCCGCAGCTGAGATATGCAGGAGCTCAGCTAGAAAGACAGGTGCCCGGATCTGGGACAAATTAAACTAAATTAAAAGCGTATTCATCTTCGCTAACAGAACATACAAAGAAGACTTAAAAATAATGTCTCTGTCATTCCACTGTTCAGCTCAGCAAAACACACTGTGTGACCAGGGAGGCATAATGTTAAACTGGTGAATGCATCTCAGGCAAGACACAGAGGGAGTTTGGTCATCAACTCATGGTATTTGGAAAGTGGGCTGTGGCTAGAGGACAACACACTTGCCAGGGAATAGTACTGAACTAGGAGAACATGCAACTACGATGTGTTTTCCCTTCCATGGTTTCCTGCGTTACTGACAGCAAGCAAGGTCCTCTGCAGGACTGAGGTTCTCCAGAGATACATCACAAGACTGTGCCTTATGATCTTTTAAGATAGCTCTGCTCTTTTCAGAGGTAAAACCTGGGATTTAAGTATCAGTTGTTGAGGTGTCTTCCAGCTGCACTATCTTGTGACGTGGTTTTTTTATCACTGGATTTGAGCTACGCTAACTGCAGTTGTGGCAGGGGTAGTTTCAGTTGTTTTCCTGTCCTGGGCTGGACTCCTGTTCTCGTTTACTGCTCAGTAACATGAACAGCTTTGGTAGGGGATAGTAGGAGGACAGGACTGTGGAACAGGGTTTGCTGGTGCTTCTTCTGCAAGAGTTGCATGAGGCACTATGGCCTCACCAAATTTTGAAGCCTCAAGAAGTCAAGTTTACATTCTGGGTTCTGTATAGACCTGCTCCCAACACCTACAACTTCAGTGGTGCCAAAGTCAACCAAGAAGCTGGAACTATGCCTATGTCTGCAGATTAACAAATCACAAATACTTCCTTAGTAATATTTTTCCCCCCTAAGGGCAAAGCCTGTATTACTCTCTATTAAAATTTGAAGAATTGAGAACAAGAATCAATCTTAAAATAGATTCTATGTAGTTTTCACACTGACTTCCCATACTCCAGCATTGAATTCTAGAAAAAACTAAAAAGCAACAAGATTGTACAAAACTTTCTCTAAGCTGCAAGTTTACTTCTTATGCTAATATTTGAACTCTTCTGTTACATTCAAAAAGCTTTCAGTCATCCCTAAATATAGATGTATAAACACATGTGAAAATATGACACATTATAATGGAACTAAAAGTTATAATACATGTACACTTTACATCAAGTGTAATTAATACTTGCTTTGGTATAAAAAACACCCAACCTCTTATAAGTCGAAAAAAAATGACATTAGATCTGAGTTAAAATTATTTTTCTGCTGGTTTCTTTACACAACCCACTCAGAGCCTGGCATTACAGTGAAATTTTGCTCTCTAAGGTGCTCTAATTAAAAGTTCCGTTCACATTTTGTTTCTTATTTTCATACCACATTGATATTTTAGAAGTAAAAGATTAGCATGTCAAATATATCCTGAAGTATAGAAAGCAAGTGCTTCTTGCATAAACTCTGCTAATAAAGATTTTAAACAAGTCAGTTGATGGTTGCAGATTCTTCCTTTGTTGACTCTAATTTAGTAAAAGCACAAAGAACAGTAACTGTAAAATTTTTCTCCTTCACAGGGGGCACTAAGAAGGTGAATCTCATAATGTTATGGTTGAATGCATTCATCTTTCACCATGTTTTGGTACCTCAGTGTGCCACGACACAGATGGTGAGAAAGGTGGTACAAACTTCAGTTTTAGAGGAGGAATGAGTGTTTATGTAAAAAGAAATATAATCTGATTTTAAAGGGAAGCACAGTCCACATCAGAAAATCACATGCCTCTTCTCTCTAGTTTTTCATTTCTTGGCTTTAGCAATTACTGGGAACTAACAACACGGTATATCATCATCACAGACTAAGAGTACACATCTTGTAATGTTCTAACTTGAAGCTAGTGACATTTAGGAACCTCATAATTTTTCAGGGAAACATATATTTCATGCTTGACCAAATCCATGTACTTCATAGCCCTTTGGAGAGTTATCATTATAAGCAATTAAATACTTAGCTGTCCCCTTAATCCTGAATGACCAAATGATCACTGCTTTCATTGGGTCACAGAACAAAGCAGGGAAAAAAGATGCACACAGCTGTCTTTGCAAAGTTGGGGTAAGCTGATCATGGACTTGAATGTCCAATATTACTCGAGGAAGATGTAATCACAAAATTTAGTGTCTGCTAACTTGATAACCAAACTAATCAGTCTTCCCTGTCCCAATCTCTGTGCAATTTCTGTGGGCATAATTTTATTTTTAGTTCAATTCCTTTGCAAGGCATGGAAGCCCACAAAAAAACCCAAAAAACCAGAATAATTCCATATAAATCCCAATTTTCGTTACAAAAATGGATCAAACAAATTTTAGCTATTGAAAAGTCTACTCAGTGAAAATTATGACACTATCATTAATCACGCTTATTTTGTGAGCTTCGTGGAACAAGACCCCTGATAATCACATAGTTGAAGAGGAGTAACAATGAGTACATAAAGAGGTTTCCTTCACCCAGAAAACATTCAAAGAAATAACTCCTGACTGATGGAAAAGGTGTTTTATAGCCCAGATACTGAACCACACGTCCACTAATCAAAACTATTCTGTTATCCAAACTAAGCTATTTTCTGCTACTAAAGGTACAATCAAAAGTTCAGTTTAATGAACTATTTTAAAAGGCGTTGACAGAGAATGCTATACTGCAAAGGTTTCATATTTGCTTATGTAATATTTTATAGAACAGCTATACTTTTACTAAGTAAACATACTGAACTGTCCATACAGTATTCACTATGAGACACAGAGCCTGCAAAAATAAAGCACAGGAGATCCAGGCATGGAAGGGAATCCACGTTATCTTTTCTATTTACAACTATGTAGAACAGTTTGACTTGAAACAGCTGGGACTGTCTGTCTAATTGATTCAAATGTGCATTCAACTTGTTTAGATCATCAAGCTGATTATGTAAATGAGCTTTCTGTGGAAGATGGGTATTAGTATTTTTTTTCTCTTGGGTTCTTTTAAGGTGTAACTATAATAAAATTGTCACCAGGGAAATAGCACCAGTGTTTAAGACAACCGATGGTGGACAGCAGTTCTGTGAAAGTCTGTGTTCCTCATTTCTCAAAAGAGCTATTAAATAGTTTGATTTCCATAGAACACGAGGAATTTTAAGGGTTTGTAAGCTTATCCCATGTTGTGAAACAAAAAATCTCCAAAACTCCCAAAACCCCACAAAATCCCCAAACAAACAAACAAACAAGGATAAAAGGAACTACCTTGATACAGAAACAATTCTGTAAATTCTCAATTCTAGCTTAATTATTCATTACATAGATTTTGGGTCAGGATGCATCATGGGATCGTGATGGGGTAGAACAGGTTTACACCTTCACTAGGTAAAAGAATAATTTATGGCCAAAATTTTGGCTTAGAAATTCAAGAAACTGTAACTTAGTAACCTTACAGGTGCTACAAAGAAGCTTTAGAATAATTTCAGATTTCACTCAGGGATGTTAGGTTTCCTAAAAAAAAAAACCACTTTCACAATTAATTTACTAGTCTTCTGGAACTGAATCTCCTAAATTGGATATCACCAAGGGAAAATAAAGATCTACTTCCAAATGAATAGTCTAGGAATTCTAGACAAACTCTTTTACAGACATTACACCTCTAAGTATGTTTGGTGCCATTAGCCTTTGGAATGTTAACTTTTGTGTTTACAATTCTGTTAGATTAACAAACAGATTCTCAACAGATTAATGTGTGAAATAGTGAACATTCATTTAAAGATTAAAAGCACAAAAAGAAACCAGTATTGAAATGGAATAATTTGAATAGTCTCCATCTTTCTAAAATTATTATAATTATAAAATAAAAGCATGTAATTGCTTTGTATTTTTATTAGTCTTTGTACTTGAATAACTTTTGAAGCCCAAATTTTTGCTGGAAATCTGAGTAATTATTGATTTTTTAATTTATAGGTGTTTCAATTTGCTGGTTCCCAGTTTCAATTTTCCAACTTCTGTTTCTTTATTCTTGTTGTTTGTTTTTATTTTTTTCAGTGATTTATTTTTGTTTCAGTGCTTCAGTGCTCAAACAAAGTAACTTAAAGTAATTACATATCACTTACAGAATAAACATTGGCAACTAACTGAATGACATTCTTTAGGACTAAGAGCCATGTCAATTATGAATTTTTGCATAAAAGTATTTTATAAATCAGAATATTAGACTTATTTAAATACTGATTTAAATAATGTTCCTTGCAGATTGTACTTCTAGAAGTGTATGCTGCAGTTAAAATAGCAATCTGAATATGCAGCAGTGACGATAGAAATTAAAGAATGAACATAATTATCTGGAATTGTCTGGTTGAGTTTATTGCCACTGAATTTGCTTTTTTGCAATAAGACCAGAAAAAATAAAATATTCTGCTTTCAAATGATCCAACCTTTTCCTAACATTACCATTGCTAGACATAACGTCAGTGGGTAGGTAGTGTTAAATTCTGAGGCTTCAGAATCAGCCAAGTAATTTCTTTTGTTAATACAACAAGCAGTTTTGCTAAACAAAGCAGTTTGGCCATTTCTAAGGTAGATGACTTTTTAACCAAACTTGCTTTCCTTTTAAATCACAAGAGCTTTCCTCCTCTTTGAACATCATCTTGTGAAATGTTAAGAGGTTTATCTTCCAAGCTGCCCTAGGAAAATCTCTGGATTTCAGGGCAATGCAGTGTCTATCATTTATAGTATCGTAACATTTATCCTTGGACACTAAAGAGCTAAGATATTTGATAGAAGTTTACTTGTATAATTAGTTAATATATGAAAAGAAGTACTATAGTAGAGATAGAGAAATATATTCACAAGCATGAATGCACACAGAATCTGGGATGAAGCATCCATGGTCACAAACACCAAACCATCAAACGCATTTATCTGCCAAATTGCCCTCGTGGCTTGGTTACCTTTAACTATTCAGCATGTATTTTTGTGACTGTTTCATTTTCCCTATTCCCCCTTCCTGTAAGACTTTAAACTTTGTGCATTCCTCAAGCCCTAATTTTTCCCAGTATTTTCAACAGCCTTTTGAGGAGTCTCGAGGTAATTTCCATTTGAAGCCATTGCTATTCAATGGTAATAGTAACTTAGAAGGCCAGAGAGCACTCACTGCAAGCTCCGCTGCTACTGAACTCATGCCACTCATGAGTACTACAGATGTTTATTCTATCAGCAGATGGAAACTTCATGGGTCATTTTTCCTCCTTCCCAAAGGTAAATGTCAGTTTGTTTGAGACTTGAAAACTTGCTTTCTTGTCACCAGGTCAAAGCGCTGACCTAATCAGTAACAGCAGCATTTTATGTTACACGTTAGGGAATCTTTTGATACATTAGCTGCTGACTCAAGCATATGTCCATGAAAACAGGCTCCCCTTTGAGACTCAGGTTCCATCTTGCATGTTTGATATCAACCTTGTGCAATGTGCAGTTATTTTTAGCAGACGTCGTGTCATTTTTACCTTGGAGAACAGTTGTAACAGACCATGGATGAGCCACCAGAAAAAAAATAAATTGACTTTAACCTGAAATCTACGCTACATGAGGTACATCATGAACTACTCTCCATTAATGTATTTTAAAATTCAGAATGAGGTACCCATTAATTATGCTCCATAGAAGCATTAGAGTACTCCTGCTTTACTTAATCAGGACAGCATTAAAATAACACAAGCATATTTCAGAGATAAGTTGGGTTTTTTTCCCTAATCTACAAAAATCCGAAATCTGATAAAAATTACAGCTCTGGCTTCAGAGTTCAAATCCCTGGCCAGCTGACTGTAACTAATGAAGTACAGGTACATCTCAAAAATCTCCCCATATTAAATATGCTTCCAGAATTCACTGGATATTGTGAGTGCAGGGCTACTGGTTCACATATGCTGATGTGTCTCTGACTGTGTTGTGTGCAGCATAAAAACAGAAGAAAATGGATAAAGAGAGGTTTAAGGTCTACCTGTTCTGATTTTCAGACTGCTCTGATATTGAAAATACTAAAATTACCAAGCCATTAATATGCCTGCGATCTGCTTGGAGCCAGTGGTTTGAAGTGAAAAGACACATTCTTTTAAATGCTTATACAGTCCATAGTTTCTATTCAAAGGTGACAAAAAAGAGGAATTAAATCCATTTTTTTTTGTAAAGCACCCACAGCAATACCTGTCATCATAAGGACTCATGTTTTACTTTATGCACATGTCCTTCTGACCTGAAAGAACAATGAAGTTTAATTTATCGGGTCTTAGTTAATTTAACTCCATAAAATAAACTGTTAGAACACCTGGGTAGAAACGAAAGCCCACCCTGCGCTCTTTGCCAGTTTGCAGGTTCCAGTTTTGGTTGTTACTGCCAGAACCCCATTTTATTAGGGAACAACACCGTTGGTAAGAGTTTTAATCATGTAGGTACTGGCCTGTGCAAACAAGATCCCTTGGAATGGAATCACATTTGATTCCACATTTTCACCCTGTAACAGAGCAGCCATGTTTACAGTTCTATGCTGCAGATCTGATCTCAAGGCATGAATAACAGCAGGGTACTCAAGACAGTCATCTGGACTCTGTGGGCATGTTAGCTTTCAAAAGCTATGCACCACTGCCTTTTTCAGAGTCATTTTATTATCATCCCTGTCACTTGCCTGCTGTTGGATCTTGAAAAAGTTACTCCCCCATCTATAGTTAATTTTCCCCATTTCTGAAAAGGGAGTATCATCATTAATCACTACAGCACTTTCCAGTTCACTTATCAGGGGTGAAACCACATTATTATTATTACTATAAACCCATATATATTACTACATACTTGATGCTATACTGAGTTGTCCAAATCATCTGTCTTCTGCTTAGAACCAGTTTCCTGAAACGCAACTGAGAAATCAGCTTGAGTCCAGCCTTAAACCCTTAATGTCCTACTAATTAGACAGTTACTTGTATTAAGAACTCTTCCTTAGAAGACAGGTTTATAGGACTGGGCTTTTATTATAAGGAATAAAACACTGAAATTGTGCTTTTAATTATTCATGAAGGTCACGACTACTTATAATAAATACATGTGTATCTGTATATAGACAAAGTAATAACATTTTTGAGAACCAACTGTTAAGTTGCCTAGAGGCTGTTTCAACTCTGCATGTTCAATCCCATATGTACGTTCATCTCAACTAGAAACTGCAACAAATGTACACAGCTGGGTTGCTAACAGTCTGAGTATTACTGTCTTTCAAATTGTTCCTTAAGAAATATTTTAGGAAAGCTATTGTATATGCTCTTACTTTAACTCTGTCCTGTATTAAACAACGGAATATTGTTTCATTTTCAACTATTTGATGTCTAATCCTTTGCCATTTGAGAACTTGACTCATTACAATTTCAGTGAAAAAGTTCTTTGTTTTCTGAGAATTTTCCTCACATTATCTATTTTCAAAACTCTGGGTTACAGGGCCATATTATTATCTTTTGTGTTGCAACATTGTCCCTGAAGAAATTTGATTACATTTTACTTCAGACTCTAAGAAACTCATAACTGCTGATGTTCCAGCCTGAAGACAAAGGTACCAACACTCCTTGGAAGAAGATTCAGTTCAGAGGGTACTCAAGATTACATATCTATCAGAGCTGAAATCAAAGGCATGATAAGTGATACTATCTGGAATTTTTCTCAGATCCTGCAGAAAACAATGGGACAGATCAGCAAAAGGAGATGGGAAATTTCTTCTTCATTGGTTGCATCTCAGTGCATAAATAGAATTCTAGTTCTTATATGTTTTTCCTCAAACTACAAAAAAAGCTAATTAGGAAATTTTCAGCAGTATTATTTTTTCAGGTTTAGAGTTAGGGAATCTCTTGTGTTAATATACTCCCTACGTTGCCTATTTTGTAATTAAGAGATCAGTGTATTTATTACAGCTTTTAAAATTTTAAAATTTTAAAATAAGTTTTTTTACAGTTTTGTCTCAGGAAATATTATCCAAAGTTTACAGAGATCACATTACATAATCAAAGGTCTTCGAGGGCCCATGGAGTAAAATATCAAAATAAGCACAGGAGCAGAGAAAAAAATATGGACTGTTATATAAGTTGCTTAAGAATTCTGTTAAAAAGCAAAAAGAAAGACAAAACCAGCTTAATAGATGAAGAAATTGCACTGGAATTTCTGAGTAGATGCAAGACATTGTATTCTGCTCATTAGAAGGAAAGGCATCACCAGGGACAATATCCAAGATCAGGATGCTGAGATTTCCTTCTCTGAGACTAATAATTTGTAATTACTGGGAAATCAAATGAAAGGAAAATGAAATATTAGGTGGTTAGCTTAACTTCTGAATGACTTCATCCTCCTCCTTGTAGTGAAGCAGCAGCTTAGAAAAACAGCAATAGAGAATTCAGAGACCAAATGATGAAATCTTCATTCCAGCACTTAACAAGACATTGTGTACATACAAAGCTTCATCAGTAAGGAGCAGTCTCCAGCTTGGAGAGGAAATGAGCCTGTGAAATTGTGAATATTATGAAGATTCTCTTGGGGGTCTAGCAGGTGTTGATATCCACTGTCATAAATGTACTTGAAGTAATGAGAGCATTAAGACAGTGTATAAACAAACAGTGTTGTACTCAAACCATAGGGAATTGATTGACCTTTAAGCACTAGAAAATAGAATTTAAAAGGAGAAGAGTGTAACTACTTTGAGTCAGTGCTTTCCCACTGGAATCAAATCACATATGAATGAGTTGATGGCAATCATTTTAAATCACAGCTAGAAATTTCAGAAAAGCAGTAAGAAAAGCAAAAAAACAGACCAACATCTACAGGTAGCAGAATCAGTGAATATAAGGCATGGTTTTTATGTATATGTCAGGAACAATACAGTTCTAAAACTAAAAGGGAATAATAGAGACTAAAAAAAAAGTGTGCATATCTTTGTCACGGGATAAAAGTTAATAAAATGTTTCATTTGAACAGCATATCCGTTTCTAATTTAAAGGAAAAAAAACAAACTCCAAGCCACTGATAATTTAAAGTTGAATAGGAAAGGACAGTTCTGAAGTACTAGGACTGTCTGGAACAGCTCTTTGAATAACGGAGAACTATTCTAGATGATGACATACATGTGCCGCTGGAAAACTGAACACCAAAATGTGAGACCTTCCTCCAAATATATGCTCTAGTTTCTAACAGAATTCAGTTACTGAACTCATATTTGTATTTAAACAAAATCTGAGAACAGATGATTAATTTATTCCCTCTGTCTTTATAAAATAAATTAGTCTAAGAGAAACATTTGTAACATTTTTGTGGCAAAACCGGGAGCTGTAAATCATACCTCCACGTGAAAGAAATCTTATTCCATCATGTTCAAGTACTTAGTAACATGTGGACGACATGTACCAGTGATCACTTTTAGGCAACCTTAGATCAAACTCCTGGTAGGCAGGAACTTTTTTTTTTAAGGCCTACCTTAATTACAAGGAATTCTGAATGTCAAAGATGTACTAGCAGCTCATGGTGACAAACCAAATGTGCCTTTTCTCCTTCCCTGAGAATTGCTTTTAGAAGTCATAAGGAGTCATGAGTCTACCTTACTGATGCACCCTGATATGATTAAAATGACTTGCAGGAAATAACAGTGATACAACAGCAAAACAAAACTGCTAATGAGTGATAACACCTCTAGAACACTGCTAGTAGAAAGAGGAGAAGCAGGTAATTTACTGTATTTCAGTAGCTCATTTACCTTGATTGAAATACCAATTCATCAGTGCAGCAGAAGAAAATTTGCTTCTCAAAAGAATTGAGAGAAAACATTCCTTCCTTCTCTTTCAAACTGTGTAGATTTTCAAGACAATACAAATACTGTGAAATAAATGTACTCCCTGCAGTAGAACAAAGAAGATGCTGCTCTTCTCTGCCATGTTATTACCCTCCCACCCCTTAAGTGATGTGTCAAAATGTTAAATAGGAAACCTGAGCACAGACACTGAAAGTTGTCAAATTAGATAGCAGTTCAGCTATGGCCTATGAATGAAAAAACCCGGAATGTTCATGGTTAAGGAGAAACTAAAACTGGAAGGGCCCCACTGAGGATATGAAATCTGAGCACTTCCCTAAAATAGCTCCCAGTCTGCAGAGGTGAAATGAAAGATTAGGTGATCGGTAAAACTTGTAAATTATTTATTTTGAATTGAATTGACATTCCCACTGTACAGTAGGCAAAATTTACTCCAGTTTTATCAGAGCAATTCCTACTGGATTGAGGTGGCAAATGTTTATTTTTTGCCTCCAAGTTGAACCTGGCTTACATTCTCCTCTCTCACCAAGCCAGAATCAACTGTGATCCACACACATTCACATATTCTATTGTTACTGGCACATTCAATTTAAATTTTTTTTGTTTTACTTATCACATTAAACATTTGCCCTGTTTGAATTTTTTTTTTTTTTACAAAGAAGTTCTGAGTGTTTGCAGCATACAAGACATATTTACAAACAGCCATCTGTAACTGCACAGTGTCTCCAAAGTCTGAACTATTTGTGAGTGGAGTTCACTTTTTTGGTTTTTCAATCTGGCTGTTCATATTCCTGCCATCTCTCACTTTTTCCACTTGTCAATTAGAAAATGTATTTACAAGTATGAAGGAAATAGGTACATGGCAGTGTTGGTGGCAAGTTTTTACACACATAAATTATTCAGATGAAAAATATTAAGACATCTTAAACATTTGCTCTTGCTTACATGAATTAATTATTGGTGCAGGATCTGCAGTCTGAAGTGGGCTACTGATTTCCAGTTTTAAAAAGTGAATGACCATATTTCAGGTACCTACTGAAATTAATTTACTAAATTTCCTGCTTTCACACTCTGAAGGATTTTAATTTCCAAATTATTGTTAAGAAAAAGTAATTCTACACTAAAATAAGATTTATGGGATATGCAAAATCATTAAGCTTTTCCTTTTCTATAATACCTCCTGAATTTATCATTGTTGTTAGTGTACAGCCCTGTAAACTTTGAACAACTGCCACCAGGAGCCTAAAGTTGGAGATGAAAACTGAAAAGGCAAGCGTGTGTGTGTGTAAGAATACAGAATTAAAAAAGCAGCTTCCAACACCAAAGAATTAACTGATCACTTTAGGTAGAAAACATGTGGTTACTTTTAGTTACTCATTTCTCAGATGACACATTTGCAGCATCAGAGTTTTAATGAACTCTTAGTGGTTGGTGTATGAACACTAAGTAAGAACATACTGAGTTTACCCCTGCACACTGTTGCAAGTTTTTACAGCTGCTAAAATATTCTTCCTTGTAGATAGCTGGATAGATGTTCCCCTGCCATAAACACTGCTCTGAGATTCCACCTACAAATCAGCTCATTATCAAAGGTCTGTAAAAGGTCATAAGAGATGCTGTACCTCTATGGGCCCAACAAACAATATTTTCAAACTTTCAGAAGGTTTAATGACTCCCCACCCCTGAAATCTCTTTTTCTGTGAGGCTTACAGTATATAATAGTGAAGGGCACGTGAGGATGATCTTGGAAAGGCAAAAAATGAGGGTGAAGGAGACATTTGTGAAGAGTCTGTTAGCTACTGATTGAAGTTCAGATGAGAAATAGAGGTGTTATCAACGTTACTGATAGCAGTGTTACCATGTCAGGTCCTGTGAGAGTTTATCCCCAAAGACGAAAGAAAATGTTTCTGTTTATAATCAAAGGTGCAATTTGTAAAATTCACTCAAAGTCTCAGAAGATGCTGTAACAGCAAAAGTTATTACAGTACTAGCTCACATTCTTGCCTGAAAACAGGCTTTTACTACATTCTGGTTATCTGTACATCTCTGCATTTTCTCTGTATTGTTATTTACACTTTATCTGCCAAAGCAGGCATATTTCTTCACCTATAAGAGGTGTTTTGGGATTTTTTTTTTAAATTTATTTTGTCAACAGATTGTAGGAGTTCTGAGAATAATCATTGTTTTTGTGTCTTTTGTTTTAGTAAAACAATAATAGCATTCCTATCTTACAACTACTCTCCAAGAAAATCACCCCAAAAATCCCCCACCTCTATTGTAAGTCAGAGCTTAGCTGCCACTTTTACTTATTTTTATATAATCCAACATTGCAGATGTTTGCCTGAATCTAAACAAAGTAGTAAGCAATAATGCCATAACATGCCACCAGGATCCCATGCAAGTCACCTCAACCTCAAAATAAATTGCTTGTCATGGGAAAGGGACAAGGCCTAAGCTGAAGGGTGATGTATACGATACTATTTTAAAGATTTGTTGTTTGGCACAGGGCAGCACACAAAATTCCACAAGAGAGGTTTCAGACACAACTCCACCACAAGAATCACAGCACAGTACAGAGGTGGCATAGGAATTTTAGCAGGTCAGGTGCAGTTTGGAAATCCACACAGTTATATTCTACCCCAACATTAGGGAGAAAATAAGTAAACATTCTTTAGAGGAGAAGTGTGGCAACAGTGTATACATAAAAACATCTCCTTAGACACAGTGAGCATTTAATTGTGAGTTTGTAATTTTGAACAAGCTACAACAGGTTTTTCCTTCCCACTGTGTGTTTTTTCTTAAGTTCTCATCAAGGCAAGGGAAAACAGATCTTTTGCTGAATATCAGTGAGATAGGCATTCTATTCAGCTTCACACATTTTAAGGCAAATGCAATGCTATAATAAGGCACTGACACAGCGGTGTGCTCTGCATACCAATGGCTACACTTCTTATGCAGGTTCGCTTCTGCCCAGTGGAACTTTCCTCAAAAAGAGAAATGCAAATTATTGCATTTGCTACTGAGTTATATAACAGAACTTCACAGAAATTAATAAGGAAAACAATAACATCATCTCCTAAGCCTCTACAAAACTATCAGCATGCTACCTGTGTTTTGTTTCAGGCACTGCAAATGCACAGGTCACTGCAACTTGCTAGAAGAGGATGCAGGATGGAGGACAGAGGATATTTTTTCTTACATATTCCTTACCTGAATGTGCCTTCTTATCTTGTGTTTACATAGAGGAGAATATTCTTAGGTCAAGAAAGGAATAAACCTTTGTTTTCCATCAGTTCAAAGCAGGCAGACTAGGAATAGTTGACTTGCTACTTTGGTACATTCGTCCCCATAACTTGTCTGTACAACAGCATAACTCTGCACTCCCTTTAGACAAATACAGACACTCACATGAGGCAAACACGGTCATGTCTGTATGATCAACTTCATGTGTCAAGATGGAACTCAAGTTCTGCTCCCCACGGTCACATCTGCTAAAACAGATCAGATCAATTGTGAAGTAATGCCTAGTCAGGCACTCAAGACAAAGCTGATGCTTCTGTGCTCTGCTGGATGCCTCACACATGCCAGCAAAGGGCCTGGCATGGATGCCTCCTCACTGTAGACAGCTGGCTAATGGAAAACAAATCTAGACCTTCTTTTCCCATTTAGAGACAAATTTATTCCTGTCAAAGGAAGAAGGGGAGTTATTGGAACTGGAGGGCTCCTCTTTGCAGAAGAGAGGTGGGTTGGAGATTGTCATCTCCCCAGGCTTCAAATTCCTTCTTCAGATTCAAGGTCTGGATGCTGGACAATGCAGAGGGCAGCATAACCTTTCCATTTGAAAAGAGCACTCAGTTTCATACCTACATAATAGAATTTTAATAGGCAACATACTTCTTGCAGTGGCATCCCTTTATGACCAATGACTGGTACTCCCAAACATGTCCGTGAGGAAAAAATAATAAGGAGCCTTGAGACTGCTGTAAGATGTATTTTCCCAGTAGGTAACAATTTATATCTGAAGAAGCCTTTGCATTAAATGTGGCAAAATGATCTTTTAAGTTCAACCAAGCCCACATTTTTTTAAAGACAGTCTCATTTATTGCTACAGCAGGCCAGTGCTACACTGGGAGGGTTGGAGGTTAAACGTAACCCAGCCAGTTCAGCTCAGATACAGGAATGTTGTTTACAAGCAGAAACAACAAAGCCACCCTAATAAGACTCCAGGGTGTAAATTAGAGATAAGAAGAAAAATATCCCAATTAAAATTTTCCTAAAGCTTGAGGGCTTAAAGCCATTACACACCATGGTCACATCTGGATGCAAAAACAAAACAAAACCCCTCAACCCTCTTAGCTGTGATGAGGCTAAGACAAAACAACAGAGGGAGTACATTCAGAGCCAGACAGACTATAGGCAATCTGTTCTAATAATAGGTATGTGTCTAGACTTAAGGCCAAGTTCTGAGAAACTACTATTGTTGAAACCAGTGAGAACTCTACTCAGGAGAAAAAATATGCAAGGTACAACAGCATTTGGTCATTACATATTAAACACTGCATGCCCAGTAAAAATGCACAAAGAGACATCAAATGAATCCCCTTTCACAGAAAAAAAATGCGTTTCTGACTGACTTTTTCAGTATGTTTCAGTATGATCCACGTTTGAAAATGTGCAAGATTTATGCAAGGAGTAAAGAAAAAACATCAGTCTCTCCAGAAGTGACAGTTATAGTCTTGGAACATTCTGACAGTCCTCTGCAAAGTCTTGGCTAACATTTCAGAGTTTTGGATTTCTTGTCTGAATCCTTGACAAGAGCATGAGTATAGGACCTACTCCTATGAGGACTGGATGCCCACCAAAATTTTGTTTAGCTGTGGTCATATGGTACCTATTTGCATAAACAGTAACTGTCCAGTTGCACATAATGAAAAACATCAAATAAGTTTCTGTATTTT
The DNA here is from genome assembly GCF_003031625.1 of Empidonax traillii. Classification (NCBI taxonomy): domain Eukaryota; kingdom Metazoa; phylum Chordata; class Aves; order Passeriformes; family Tyrannidae; genus Empidonax; species Empidonax traillii. Next base: position 468,427 of record NW_020955671.1, on the reverse strand, counting down.
ACATATTTCCTATTCTGAACATGCAGTAGATCGAGGGCCTAAGGGAGAGCTGAGCAAATGCAGAAGTTCTCAGTTTCTAGACCTTTCCAATTTTCAGGCTTTTGTACAGCTCAATTCTTTTGGGAGGGGGAAGTTAACAGCTAACCTTACTAGAGTGTTCAGATAAAACCATGGGAATTTGAGCCTAACTCCATCTGCAGGGGACTAAAATGAAGCAGATGAAAATTTCCAGGCACATTAATACTAGACCACCTATTCTTTTGCTTTCTTAAAACATGTCCCATCCTTCACTTCAAAATTCCCTCAGTTCACATATCTTTCACATCTTTCTCATTAATTTTATCTAGTATCTAAGTCAAGAAGTATGAGTAAGACTTTCAAAGTTCTTTGAACTGCCCTAGAACACATAGAACAAAAACTTTCTGAGAAGTTTAGAAGTTATGAAATTGATTACTGTGAAAGAACAATGCCCTCACTTTTAAATTGCTGTGACTATGTCTATACAGACAGCTTAACCTTTTGAACTCTCAAATGGACCTTCACGTGCCCAGAGCCCTCCAGCTCACTGAAAACTCAACAGCCAGCCTGGATCTCTGTCCTTTCAGGAATATAAGAACAGTGTTCTAGACCAAAATACTTGAGATTTCCCCTCATGCCAACTGCAAGTAAAAATAATCAGGAGCCAATTCCTAACAGAACCATCTTCTAGTCTTGTTGTACTCATGTGAACATCAGTAGTGTAAGTCAAATTTGTATTACTACAATTATCCTTGTATCACATCAACCCACCCCTTAGCAAGAATTTACAACTTTCTAAAGGGAGTCAAGTTTCCAACTTCTTCAAACTTCTCAGTTTTTCTGATCTTTAGTGCCTCTTTTAAGTCTGCATGTCCTTCCCTTTATATGCAAGAAACTGTTTTTCCATGTGTACTTTAAAGCAAAAACTAAAAATTCAGAGGTTATCTCTCCCAGCTGACAAACAGCTCATTGTTCATTCTTGTTAAGCCAGCATGTAAATCTATAGAAGGGGACCAAGGAAACTGGAAGCTTGCTGCCATCATAAATCTGCTCAAGTGCCTACTGGAGGCATGGCATGCTCTCTTGACATCTTTGTGCTCCTAATGGTTACCATGAGTGCAATAAAAAAAAAAATAAAGAAATAACAAAGAAGAATGCGTTTTTTTGTTAATTTTGGCAAAAAAAATTCCTCAGGACTTATTTTACGGTGTTGTCAGGAAAACTGCGAGAGATAAATAGCCTGGAAATCCTTCATGATTATTAATGATGTTGCTTGGTTCGGCTCCCTGTAAGTTACTGACAAAATTCTTATTCCCTCGGTGTTTTCATTCCACTCCCTCTTCCCTTTCTGTCATGCAGCGTTTTTGTTTACTTTTGTTTGTATCAAAACAAAGATCATCAGTATCTGCTGAAAGATTTCAACTGATGTCAGCTTGCCTTGGAGAGAGTCGTGAACTTTGCTAACAGTTTGTCTTCTGCCTGCCTTCACAACTTTATGCTTTTCAAGCCTGACTGAGGTTGCACTGCAATGCAGGGATCCAGTTCGTTGTGCTTTCTCTCCTTCAGGACTTTTGGATAGGATTAGATGATGAACAAAATCTGGGCAATCCTTGAGCTACACGAACACTTGGCATCAAGATGTACTGATCAAAACAGCAGTGTACCTCTCAAGAGCACTCACTTCCATGAATTGTCTTTCTGAAAACTAGGATTTTCTTTATGCACCAAGACATGCACAGACGTGGAATATTTCAGAGGTCCAATTGCAGAAGACATAGGGATGAACTGAAGTACAAGCTGGCTGTGACATCAGGAGTCCCAGGTATCTCAGCCAGCCTTCCCAAGATAAATACAGCATCGCTGGAGACTGCAGTGTTCTGGCATCTATCTTTTTTGTTGGTTGTTGAGTTAGGCAGACTATAGGTTTGCTGGCAACTACATAATTTCTCTGTCTCCCCCCCACATATGTCCAAGCTACAGTTTCCCTGACAAATACATCATTAGTTTTCTCAGATGCTCATTGACTAGGTTTATGTAACCAGTTATGAAACAAAACACACCTTCAGAGAAGATTACTGGTAGTTTTTTTGTTTGTTTGTTTGTTTTTGTTTTTTTTTTTTTTTTCCTGAGGAGACACCTAAGATTAGCAGCTTCTGTAGAAAAAAAAAGGCAAAAGACCATGATCTTCTCCCATCTGCCTTGTTATCTTTAGCTGTAATTTAGGTGTTATCTTTAAAACATAATGATACCTATGCATTTAAAAGACCCAAATTAAGGGTTTTGATGAAACTACACCGAATATTTTGATTCTGCTAACATATATGTTACTCTTTTGTGATATATATATACAAAGCTATGCCCATAAAAAGCTATTGACACCCACAAAAATGGTGAAGGTACTATAAATGACAAATTACTGCTGACTGCTGATAAACAGATTATAAAGGCAGTAGCAGGCTGAGATTGGTAGAAAAATGAAAAGCACCTATGAAAATATACTTATCTCTTAAGTGCTAGCAAAAATTTAGCATCTTTAGAAGCTCATTTGAAAGCAAATTTAGACCCTAGTAGGTTGGTTACAAACTCATCAATAAGATGTTGCAGAAAAATCACCTTAAACACCAAAGAAAACTTAAATATTGGAAGAAAAGAGATGACAAAAATATAGTGAAGGGAATAATTGCCTCCAGTCTTTGACAAACTGAGACTTACTTTTGTTTTTAGCATATGGTCTCCACACAAATCCAAGGGATTTTAAATCAAGCTCTTTGGGGACTGAGTCAACCCCAGCCCTACTCAGGTGAAAGTAAATGGTTCTGCTGAATGAATTGGAGGAATAATGGCCTATAGCAAACATGTGGAAATTGCCTGAAAGAGGATAGGCTGCACTTGATACTGTCAATTTGTTTACACCTCAGCTTCCAAACACAAACCACCTAAAGCTTGCACTCAGCTGACAGAAAGGTATGCTTCCCAGAAGTGGCATCAGAATACAAATAAATTGGATACCACTTAGAGACTTGAAAGCCATTGAAAAGCAGTGAGATGAAAGGCAAATGCCACTGAAAGTGACAGCAATATTTTCTTCCAGAGCACAGAAAACATAAAAAAAGAGAACTCCTAATAGCAGAAAGAGGAAAAATGCTGTGTTTCAGTAATCGAGTGCCATACATCTTCATAGAATTCAAGTAAATTCAAAATGGGGCACTTTAAACAGCACTGCATTCAAAAAATCCCTCTCTATTGTTACCTTGATATAATGTGCAATACAGAAACATAAGAGGAACCAGCTGTGGATTATGGTGTAGACAGCTTTGTCTTCACCTGTGATTACCATTTTGCCAGAAAGTACTGAGATTAATATTTGCGTTGAAACCACACCGTAAAATATTTCATTTTGCATAATTGTACTTTGCCTAATGTTTCCAAATGTCTCTTTTAATGAAACATTATTGCATGATACATTGCTATATTAAAATGTCTCATGATATTAGCTTTACATCAAAGTTTAAAATGCTGGCATTTCCCACATAATACTCAGCCTGCTGAACATTTTTACATAAATGCACACTTTTTAACCAATCAGGCATGCCTTGTTCATTTTTCATAATATTATGGCATATTACATCTCAAAATAAAAGCTTAGACACTTGCTTTTCAGACACATGAATTTCCAATTGCTGGCAGAAATAATATAGCTGTTAAACACAATGAATCAAATTTAGGTGATTTTTGGGAGATTATTGAATTGCTTTTTGCAAAACACATGAAAGCAGGTGACAGTCTCATGTGCTTTTTGAAATAAAGTACGGTTTGTTTTTTTTTTTTTTTCCCCAAAACTCTTATGTGCTTCATCTGCTGCATCAGGGCTGTTAATAATAAAACTGTCCTTTCTCACTGCAGCACAAAGAGATGAGCAGAGGAAGCATTATGTTTGTGACTGTGTAAGAAGCCAAACAACACAGTGCTTGGAAGCAGAGGGAAAATAAAGTATGTGAATCAAAAAATATGTCAGGGATTTTGTTGCAGGTTAATGCAGCCTGACAACAACTGTTTTGTGTGTGCAGACCTGTATAGGTGGAAAGGAACTGAAAGTGAAGGCATAATGACACAATAAAAAAGTGCCTGGTTACACAGAAAGTGCATTTAGAATGGTGACAGGTAATTGCTAGAATATATACATAATGGAAAGCATAAAATAAAAAAAAAATTACTAGTATTCGTTTCCATCTTACTATACTATGCAACTATACTTTAACAGATACAGAGAACATAAAATTCAAAGAGTAAATGAATCAAAAGAAGTTCAGAAAACAGGTGTTCCACCTCTTACACTATAAATCACGAGTTAATTCCCATCAGTCTATATTAATACACATTTTAACACAAAGCACAAATACTAGAAGACTATCATGCACAAGAGGGAAAAAGAAGGAAGCATCAACTACCCTGCTAACATCTTCAGTTCCTGCAGCAGAAGGGAAATAACAGAGTTTGTCAAACATGCATACCCAAAACACAAAGTCTCCCTCTGTTGCTTCAGAGAAAGACATATTCCCTTCTCCAGATTTGGCAACTGTTTAGTGCTGCGCATGTGAGTACCTAATAGGTGGGGTGGGTATGTTCACAGATACCTCAATACCACGAGGTGATTTGCAAATGCCATCCACCATTTTGGTTCCAGTTGTGGCTGATCTCCCAAATGGTTTCTGTTCAGATACCTATAAGTTATTTTAGTAAAGTAACACACTTTATTAAACCCTGACCCACACCAAAAGTGTGTGCATGCTTATGCATACATTACCAACACAAAAATACATCCATTCCCCTTCCCCTCTTTCTTTGACATAAAACCTTCGCATACGCAGCTGACCTCAGACTCCAGTTTATCACTGCTTTGGCCAGCCTATATCTGAGAGTTATTCTGGGAAGCTTCTGGACCAAAACTCAAGTTTATGAAGAGTTTAATTTAAAACCCCCTAGGATTCATTGTAATTCTGTGGAGACAACAGTCTGCTGTATTGTTTTCCTTCCTGTTATATGCTATTGGTAGATATAGACATAAAAACTGTCTTAAAAGTATTTATTAGGCTACTGAAACAAAAGGCTGTCTCTGGAGACATTTTATGGGCCTGCAAAGCTGCATGATAGCAGGCTCAGTTCTATGTAGCTGGTGGCAGTAGAACACTAGAACTACACAGACACACATGTAGATCAAGGCTGCTCTGGGTTAGTGCTGACTGCATCTGCAAATCTGCTCTGCTTTGCTAGAACAGATTTTATACCTACAGAGCTGCAAATGAAAATGTTGGTGCTGGAGGGAATTGTTTCTTATATTGTAGGTTCCCATAATTGTTATGAGCCTGAGGTAGACTGCCAGCAGAGACAGATGAGTCATCTAAAACATTCCCAATAAATACGTTTAAACTTTCAAATGATTTTACCCCAGCCATGCTTTCACCCCTTTGAACTTACTTCTGTGAACATTTGGAGCAATAAAATTTGGCTGGCACAAGTTTAAAAGTGTATGCATGGTATTCACGGGAGCTATTCCTGCTGGACCACCGAATATGTAGGACTGAAAGTGCTCACACTAGTAACTACATCTTCTGATTTTTTTCCTTTGGACTTGCCTTACTACCAAACCACCAGTGAGAAATGCTCCATTTCATTTACTCTTCAACAAGAAAAACACTAACATGGACAATTCAAGAAACGACTGCCTTAAGGAGCTGTGAAAGACCAATTAGTGCTAGATATAATTTCAGGTTTGATAACTAACCACACAGAAACAATGCAGAAGAAAACATTATTAAATGTATTCTTCTCTTAAGGTAGTGGTAAAAAGTAGGGAATGGTTCAATTAAGCACCCGTGCTACAGTGTGCATATTAACTGCTTCTAAAATTACTCTGAGTCCCTTTTTGTGAAATTAATCTCTCCGACCATAAAATGAGACCTTTACTTCTTTCTGCACTCTTATTAATTGCGTGGCACTTCACTGGCTCTTGGTGAACTGAAGCTGGAGAATTAGGCCACGGAAAGGTCACTTTCTTTCCTTTCTGCTTGCATGCTAATTAATGAGATCTAAACAGCGGCTTGTGCCTCAAAGCAGAGTGGATTAGATTGTACACAAGGAGCTTTCCAAGCTGTGGAAATAGAAGCAGGGCAAGACTATGCGGTCTAGGCTGTGATTACAACACGTTGAGCCTGACATCCTGTTTTACGAGTCACCTTCAGAAGTGCCAGCAGGTGGTCATTATTTATAATCGCTCAAAGATTCTGTACGTTTATTTATGAGCATCTAAAAGTTTCCATCTATTAATTATTACAGAGAGAAAAAATATGCCCCTGCCCCACTAATAGCAGGGCTATAAAAATAGTAATGTTTCTCCAGCTCAGCATAGACAGCAGGAAAATAGGACTTACAACTTCACTGTCCTATACCAAGTGATTTGTAAATGAAAAAGCCTTATGAACTGTCATAGCCAGCTTCTCCTGTGAGGGACAATCATCCATTCTATAAATGAGATTTTTTTTCTACTCCAGTAAAGAGACTTGATCTTCCAACTCTGCCTAGAACACCACTAAGTGGGAGCTCTAAGAAAAAAGCGTTACATTACTGTCTTTAGCTAGCCCATATTTGCCTGCAAATTTAGACTTGGGTTATCAATCCTTCCTTTTATCCTGTCCACTAGTCTCCTGACATGGGTACCCTGAGAACCTGCACCTGGTTCAAATCTCTATATTTCTGCACAGTGCCATCACATCAAACTAGAGCATGCCATCATGACAAAATTCTTGCACAGGCAATCAATATGGAAGAGAATGAACTGTGTAAGTGTTATTAAAGTGCTTCGATATGGCAAATGGAAGCAAAACTGAATCCTTAAATCCTGACTTCTTCTGTGTCAGTTCTGGCATGTGTTTTGCTTCCTTGTTGTCACAGCTTATTGTGCTGCTAAAGCCAAGAATCTGTTTGACATGGTAACTGCAGCCAGGTGTTCCAATATACTTGAGAACTGTGCCCGGGCAGTCAGTTATGGCTAACTTTTTATCCCTGCATGCGGAATAAGAACCTGCTAAAATAATGTGTCAGATCAAAGTACTTCATAGCTCATTAAGTAGGTGACATTCAGCATTCAAATCCTTTCTGTATATTAGAAATGGACTGCATAAGATCCAACTGGTAAAATTCTTCAGTCAGACCCGAGCACATAACACCTGAGGTATACTTTTCTTTAATGGATACTGCATGTAAGCAGTCAAATCTTCAGCATGACAGAAAGAAAGTGTTTGCTAGGACCAAATCGCAAAAAATTCCTTTCTATGAAAAACTGTTAAAGGTATAATAATTTTTAAGTAATGGAACTCTAATCTATTAAAAGAAAATAAATATGCCTTTTTGGTTCTGTACACCCTATTTCAACACTCTATGGTGCAGAAAAAAATAAAGGGCAGAGACATTTTATGCTTAGATGACTTCTAACATTTTATACCTATTTTTCATCGGTTCAAATTATAAAGGTCAAAAGTATCCATTCAGCATATATAATAGATACTCATGTTTTGCAGTCTGCTTCTGTGGGTAGTCCTTAACAGAAGATACAATGACTGCATTTTCAGTAACTTCCACCATTCAAAGTGACTCACACTTGCAACATCTTGCAGTGACATCACCTTGCAACACCTTGAGCAAACAGAATCTGCATAATATGCAGAACTGTAGGGAATATCAGGCTTACTGGACTCTTTTAATTGCACTGTTGGTTGCAAAAGCAACAATATTGCACTGAATTTGATCAGTAGTCCATTTAGGCTGATATCTTAATTCTGGTGGGGTCTAATACCAAAGGCCTTGTAGGAAAGCTTTGACATGGAAGTCACGACTTTCTTATCTGCCAAAAGTGAGATTGATGCAGAGTGCAGAAACCTACCACGGCTGACCACAATTCAAAGTATGGCAAAATTAATCCCTTTTATTACACCAACTATTACACTGAGTATTGCTGCACCATGGAAAGCAATTGCTTTCTGATCTCTGAGGTGATCTGTTTGCCCTGAAGCAAATGGACTAACAAGCCTTGTAACTATCCCAGACAAGACATAAGAATATCTATTCAGCTGGCACATTTCTGTGTAGCAAGTCAAATTAGGCTTCACAAAATAATGGACTCTCTTAAATCAGAACATGAGAAACATAACTAATAAGAAATATATTGTGCATAACATGGATAAAGCATTTAACAGATTGCTGGCTTCCTGACACTCACCCTCTGGGCTTATATGCCACGGATGAAATTGCTACAGTAAGTTTTCACATTTGTTCCTTACACACTGAAGCAGTCAGATTTAATTGGTGAAAAGAAATGACAGTGAGCTGTAGAAGAGTTAGGTTTAATGCTATGTTAAAAAGGGAAAAGCTAACCTTAATTCCAAAACCTGCAGGAAAACTTTATGTGAAGAGTAGAAAAATACATGTATTTTAAATCAATTATAATACAAGTATATATTTCTTTAGACGAGAACAGGTTATGACAGAAGCACTTTTCTGCCTCATAAGTAATTTTCAAGTATGTAAACTGTAAATGTAGTAAACTAAAACAAAAATGGAAATAATTTTTGATACTTTCTTTCTTTGTTAGAATTCTGCTTTATTTAGCTACTTTGAAAGTTGATTACGAGGTGATGAAGTACCACCACTCTGCATTCAGCAGTTCTGCTGTCAGGCATCGCATACAGAAATGGCTTGCTCAGCCTACAGAAGTCAGACCAACATATTGTAACTCAGCTGGAAAATAACAAAATGCAACTGGGACACCCTCTCAGTCCCCCTAATTTCCCAACCGACACTGAGGCAATGAATAAACACTTGCTGCTGCTGAAAGGAGCATTTCATTCTGAGACCTGAAAACGTGATGATGAGTCTAGAAGGAAAAACACGTGGCCACATGGGCTGAGGTTCCCTCTCCACACATCTGAAAATTGATGTCCTAGTGGTTGAGAGGCAGAAACTGGAAACACTCCAGTGGGCTCTGGTGTCCTAAGTAGCCTGTCAGGTAATGATCCTGAAGGCAAGAGGACTTTTTACAAGGGGATATTCCACAGAAAGAAGTGATTTACGTCTAACACAATCTGCTGGACTTTTTACCCTCCATTAAGATTCCTTTTGGTTGACAAAAACCTTCAAAAAGTGGAAGGATGTCCTCACCTTCAGACACTGGCCAATCTAGAATCGTATTTGCTATCCCTCTTTCTGTTGGGCCTTGCACATCAAAATGGATTTCATTTCAAGTTGTAGCCATCTTAAAGTACAGTAAAGACAGACACATTTGAACAGCAAAGTCTGCACAGGAAGCTTAACATGATCTGCCCCTTGTCTGCATGGCATTAAATAAGGTAATTATTGACTATTCTCAATATGAATTTCTAGGACTGCAACTGCTTTATTAACAGAACTTTAAGTTTTGAAGCATAAATATAAAACTTTAGGGAAAAAAAACAGCTGCAGTCACTTTCATAATTTCTTTTTTCTAAATCCCACTGTACTTTTCTGAGTGAAAAATCTATTTGCAGAAAAACGCAGGCAAATTTTCAATGATGTTTTACCTACCAGCAATTTAGCAGCCACATTCAATTCCCAAATGAAACTTGAAATAAAAACACTACAAGTAGGTTAATTTGAGGGCTCACTATTTTCATTTCAAAGGCTTTTTTTAACATTAATTTGTCCTGAGGCATAAATGAAATATAGACAAACCGTATTAGATTTTAATTTGCTAAAAGTAGATTACAGGTCTTCTCCATAGAGATGCTGAACACTCAGTTCTCACAGAAGTAAACTTTTTGTCCCCACAGTAAAGACAGCAATAGCAGGTGCCAACTGCAAACTGCAAAGGACAATTTTTTTCAGTGGGTTGACCCATAGAGTACAAACACTCTGAGCCCACAAAATAAAACCAGTACAAAAATATAGGTTTAATGTGGCTGAGCTAGACATAAAAATTAATTTAGTGTTTAATTAAATGCTTGAATTCAGAGGAAAACTATTTATCGAATATTTAGGCTGAAAAGATCTAAGTACCTTCCCCCCATCATTCCCCCAGATCTTATTATTTTAGAGGTTTCTCTTGTCCTGTGGAGTGATATTTCTCAAATCTGACCAACCTGAAGGGCAGACATACATATGAACACAGGGGGAGGGTTGCAAGACCACTGCTGTCTCTAAGTGACTGTTTTTAGTTAGATTAAAGGACAAGATATTAGGCTTTTTAAGCTTAGTAACAGATTCATGGTGCAGAAGCCTCTTTACGGAAGGGGGCTTTGAAACCAAAAACAGTAAATTAAATAACCCTGGCTAGAAATCCAAAGGACAAATAGCAGATCCAAGACCTTCAAAGCTGTGGGCTAAGAATTTGTTCCAAATGAAGGCAAAAATGACACACAAAACTTATCTCAGAATTGCCCCAGAGGTCAGTTCTCCAGGGGAAGAGTGGGTCAGAAGAAATTTCTTTGCCTACAGGCTCCTTTCATACGAGGGTGGCTCACATGGGACTGTGCTGTAAAGGACTCTCCTGTTCGCCTGAGCGCCTGAAAGGAGAGTTTCTTAAGTGACATTTCTTCGAAGCAGGAAAGAGTCAGAGAAGAACAAGAGCAAATCATTAGTCATTCTGACTTGCAATATCCATAAAGCAGCACATGGACATCCTCTAGCTTTTTCCCCTTTATTATCTTCAGCCTTGTGGGGGCTTCCAGGATCCCCAGTAGACAGAGCTAAGTCACTCCACTCCCACACCTCTTTTGTGGAACTCTGTGTGAATGACAGTGGAAAAGGCCATATCCATTATTAAGCAACAAGAGATTTCAAAATCCCTTCCTCAGAATCCATGAGTGGATTGTTTTCCCTTCCTTCCACTGGCAAGTCAGTCTGAAACAAAATGAGTTTCTCATGCTGAAATACAAGCCTCCTAGTTTTGTCTGAATCACCAGCATTTATGTTAGGTTGTTAAAAAAACCCAAATCATTTTCACATAACCAGTCCACTCCCTGATATATGTCTTAGCCACAAATCACTGAGTTTATAGGGATTCCTGCCTTTTCTCATTGCTTATTTTTTTTCTGACCAATTTGTTTTTGTTTTTTTTTTCCTACTCGCCTTGAAACAAAGTTTCTGAACTGCAGAATGTGGAAACACAGGGTTGTAAAGCAATAACTAGAAGCCTTCTCCTTAAGTAAGCTGTTTCCAGTTTAGACAAATGCATAATATTACTGCAGTATTTTCTGCTCTCCTGCAGTTATTATGGGGAGCACCTGCTACATATACTGGGGTCATTATTTGGTAACAGGTTGCTAGGGGTAACCACCTTCCAGTTTCTGGAATCACACGTGATTCATGCAAAATCCTGATTAATAAAAAAATTAAACAAGAGGCAGCTTTTATGAGTTCAACATGAAAATCTCCAAAAAATATCTTCCACAGAAGGGAAGAGGAAGGAATCTACTCTTTCTCTAGAAGAACTGTCCACTTCTTTACATTTCATCCATGTTTTCAGATTTAAAATCCTACACTCCACCAGCTGCATCTGAAGTAATTCTCTCCTGTTGGAAGACTCTTCCTTGCTGCCTTGCAGGGAGAGATCCATAAAGGCCCCATTTTCCTCATTGTTTCAGGAATCAATGTTAGATACGGGCAAGATGCAAACCAGCATGTCTGGTTTAGCGGGAAAGCACAATGGTATCACACAATAAAGCAATAAATAAAAAAAGAAAAACTCCAATACCAGAAACCAATTTTAAATCCAGATAAAAAGAATTAGGTAAGAGGAGAGCAGCTCTGCCTATGCTCTCAAGCAACTAGACAACCTCTAAGGACCTTTTTTTTAAAACCTAAACCACTTTCAGCTGCAGTTTCCAGTACATGCGATCTTACATAATATATTAAGAGCCTGAAGACATTTCCAAAACATACCTAAATTAAATACAATTTAGATAGCCTACCTAGTTTTTACCGACAAAACCATATCACCACAAGCCAAGGTATGCCACAGGCATTCTGCAAGGAGTTGGTTATGGGGCACAGTCAGACCAAGGGGTGCTTCAAACTTCATGGAGAAAGGCATTTTAGTGTTTCATCCTGAAAAACTGCAGATTTGAGGAGAGCATAAAACTATCATATCATTGAGATGCTACCAGGAAAAGAGGTGCTGGAAGTCAGGATGGTGACCCCAGTTTGCCCAAAGAATTCAGTTCACTGACAAGCTTTAAAAGATGATGCTGTATCCAGTGCTGGTAGCAGAAGTATATTAGATCTGTCAGACAACAGAAATCTGGGAAAAAAATCAATTAGAAAACTTCCACTGTGTGCCAAAAGAAGGAAATTTTATCTCTGGCTTGCAGGACTGATGAAACTGGAATAAGTGCTGGCTCCAGGAAAGCCAGTTGTGGAAGGCACAGAAAGCAAGAGTAACACCTTGATGACTCTATTTGCGTTTTTGCCTTTGAGGAAACACACGCTCCCCAGCTTCCCAGAATCATCCTGGAGTGACATACATTCTCTCTGGTAGAGTTTGAAGGAATTCTTTGTTGTTCTTCCTTAACATGAAATGGGATTCTGCTAGAAAATACATTTTGTTCTTGGAGTAAAGGGAACCATAATATCAAGAAAGTATGCTGTGAGAGCAAACAAGAAATCACTCCAGGCAAAACACCTTTTTTTTCCCCTGCCCTAGAAGCAAAATGAGAGGTTATAACATTTAAGTTGTGCTGGTACATTTATTTCTCAGTTGTATTATATCATGCTCAGGGCTGGGTTCGTTACAATTCCGACATTTTCTCCAAACACCTGAATTAAAAATTCCAGTAAGAGAGAGAGGAAAGGCACCAAAGAAACAAATGTTTTGGATCCAAGAAAGGCTATAACCCTCATTGCTGAAGTTATTTTATTTTAGCAAGATGAAAGTCAGCAAAATAATGTTGATTTTCCTCTAGTGCATCCTATTCTATGTCCGTGTAAATTGCCCTGATCTTATTTGAAAAGGTCTATTCCAAAGCCCAGTAAAGCCAAGGGCAATCACTATGATTTCATCTGTCTTCTGGTACAAATCTAAACTTTATATCACATTTTTTCCTAGAAAAAAATACCCCAAAAATTCAGCCTAATTTCATGGTGACAATAAACAAAAGACTAAAGTTTTCAAAAATACCTAAAAGAAGTGGATTCTCATTCACTTAATTGCAATTTTATAGGAAATAAGCATTCCACTCCCAGATGTCTCTGAAAATCCTAACCAAAAGGCTTGATTCACCAGTCTTCTCTTTTTATATGTACTATAGATTATTCACGTTTCTGTATATTTTCACCTACTTACAGCCTTAATCACAGAACAAAGCTAAGAAAAACAATTTTATAATAACAGTGTGCACTGCATTTTTTACCTCTTCATTCCAGATCCACAGAACTCTCCCAGTTGTGCATTTAACGTGAGTAAATTACTGAGGTCTGAACCAACTGTTAAATTAATTTAGCACCGGAAAATAAAAGAGCTATCAGCATATAACAGCAGTAGGGAAAGGCTGCTTATTATTTACCTGTAATAATTTGAAAAATGCTTACAAGTTCTTTTTCAATTTCACTACTTTACCTGAACATAACACAGTTAGCAATTGCTACTGAGGATAAGAAAGTTGAAACTGTAACAAGTGTGCTATTTTTAATTTACAAATTTAATTTAATACAGGTGGTGCAGATGCAAATATTAGAATATTGGAGTTTAGACAGACTATTAGAAGCACTAAGAGAAAATGATGCTAGAATTACATGAATAGATACTGGGAGACAGGACTGACACCACTTATTCTCCAGCAGATTGGACATAAGAGAAAACTTCTAGATATGCTCTTGGAAGTGCAAGTACAACAAGAAAGACCCCTCTGAGCTCCAGATTAAATATTTCACTGACACTTTTAGAAGACATTCTCCAGGAGAATGCTGTGGGAAACTGCCAGTGCCTTTAGTAAAATCAAGATAAAGGACATCCACAGCCTTACCCTCATCCACCAAGCAGGTCACCCTGCCATGAGAGGAGATCGCAAGGGATTTCACCAACCCACACTGGCTGGGTCTGATCCCTGGGTTATCCTGCACATGCCATGTTATAACTGAAGCGATCCAAGTGATCTGCTTTGTCACCTTCCTTGGTAGAGAGGTCAGGCTGTCCTTGCTAACCTGATCTTGTAAACATAACGTCGGCTCAGATATTACACTCCTCTTTGTTATGACAGGTACCTTGGATTTTTTGAGGGAAATGACTGGAATTAGGATACAGATGAAATTCAAGATAATCTACTTCGTTTCAGTGCATAGGAATCTGTCAGCATGCATCAGGGGAGAGAGAGAGTTTGCAAGTAAGCAAAAGCCTTTGATTTTTGTTGTTGCTTTGGAAACACTTAGGAGGAAAACACTGGGGAAATACTGGAACAGAAAAAAAGAGTTTTAAAGGACATACTGTAGTGAAATAACTGAGACATGAGCAGGAATAATTACAGAATTATGATTCCATAACAGCATTATATAGATGTGTGAAGAGTGAGGAGCTGGGCTCTATGATCCTTATGGGTCCCTTCCCACTTGAGATATTGTGTCATTCTATGATATGAATTATTCAAGATGAGCTGTATGTACCAAGTCACTCTTGCCTTTGACATGTATCATACCTTGTTACTGAGTGTGTTCTAATGCACAAGCACTTTGATTTTCAGCATTGAGGATGGCACAAAAGACAGGGCAACAGAGATTCAGGCTCAGGTGTTTACAATCCTTTTTTTTTGTTTTTGTTTTTTTTTGCAAGAGGAAAGGGAAATGAAGCATTAAGCTGAAATACTACTGCCATATATAATCTAGCAAGATTTTAGCTTTGCTGCCTTTGTAGGCTCCAGTCCCTATTTCTCAGTCCTTTTGCTCCTCCTCAGTACTGACTCAGTATCAGTAAGAAAATTCAGCTTAAAAGCTTTAGTACTTCAGAAACAACAGATTCTTAAATACCTCAATATACCGTAATATACTCCTTTTACAGATACAGCTTCATAAATTCTATGTTTACAGTGATTTACTTAGTAATACTGGAAAGCAAACCAACACATCAACTTTACCCAAGTTTTCAAAAGCTATAATTATTTTACTTGATATAGCAAACACAAGGGGGTGGTGGAGATTGCATCATGCTTTTTTTTTTTGCCATTCTGGGACATATCTAAGATCTTAACAATCCTCCTCTAGCCCATAGCCTGTTCTGACTCATGTGTTTCCTACTGTCTTTTCTTTGTAATAACATTACTCCTTCACTCAGAGTAGCACAAATTCCAGAAAACTGGTGTCCTCAGAAGCCACCTGGCTCCACTGTTTTGTCAGATGAACACCTACTCCCTAACTCATAGCTTCCTGGGCTGCAGATGCAGTTTACTTACAGACCTGAAGACTCCAACCTGGAATTCATTAGCATAAGTCAGTAATAAAACCCATCAGTCAAAAACCACAGTCCAGAGAAACTGAAATTCAAGCTTCCTTTAACAACAGCTTCCCTGAAGCTTGTTGACTAAAAAAAAAAAATAAATGGCAACATACCCTCATAAATTGGAGTCAATTATGGACTACTAATGTAGCTGGAAGTAAAATTAACAGTATGTGGCCATAGTAAGTTATAAATATCTTTAAAATATGCACTCCTACAGGTAACTGTTATTAGGATTTTTTTTTTCTGTTACTGAAAGGAAGGGAGAAGATTCTATAACATAGTAGAGTGACCTGGTTAAAAAAAAAAAAAAAAAAAGCAGAGCTTATTCACTGGAAACAGGAGTCCCTCTACTTTGCACAGGCTTTGGAATCTTCAGCAGTATCTGACCCATAATATCCCCATTCTCCTACAATGAAAAGCTTGCATGTAACAATTCTTTCCAAGAAACTTTGTTTTTCAAATTTTAAACATGTGCTTCGTCAATATAAAACCTAAAATATTTGAAAAGGAAATTGTTTTAAGAAATGGTTTCATCCTTCACCATTACTATTAGAGATTATCATATTAAAATATGAAAGTAGTACATGAGTGGTAAAATAAAGGTCAGCAGATGCGAAATGCTTTTGGTGAAAAAGCACATTCAGAGCAAATAGTTAAAAGCATGGTTGCTTCTGCAAAACAGAAAAGAAAACAGAGAAAAGAGCTTCTTCAGACAAAGCAGTTTTCAGTTCCTTGAAAAATGTTTTTTTTAGGATCACTATCAGTATAGAAAAGGCTGTTGGGACCTCTGTAAGCTCTTACTTGTATTTTATGCACTGGCTGACTAACTCTCTAATAGTAAAGAAACAAATTAGACCAACAGAAAACCTCTCCAAAAGCTTTTCATGATGTGTGTGTGGGACTTAATCAGGCAGGTAACAGTAACCAGGAATAATGGTGTTCAGGTAAATGGCTTCTTTTTTGAAATGAGTGTTTATAACCATTTGCATTTATGAAAAATTCATGCTAAAAATGAGAGAGTGATTCCTCTTTTTAATAAATCTGTGCCCGAGATTAAAAGTTAACTTGGATTTGATCAACTTTTAATTGTTTTGAAAATTG
>NW_020955671.1:448600-451338 GCF_003031625.1 Empidonax traillii | reverse complement strand
CCTCTCCAAAAGCTTTTCATGATGTGTGTGTGGGACTTAATCAGGCAGGTAACAGTAACCAGGAATAATGGTGTTCAGGTAAATGGCTTCTTTTTTGAAATGAGTGTTTATAACCATTTGCATTTATGAAAAATTCATGCTAAAAATGAGAGAGTGATTCCTCTTTTTAATAAATCTGTGCCCGAGATTAAAAGTTAACTTGGATTTGATCAACTTTTAATTGTTTTGAAAATTGCATTGGTTTTTCCTGTTACATAAATCTTTTTTTTATGTATGAAGATTTGCCTTTATGTTAGGGCAGTGGGCGACCCCTGCTCCAAGCAGATTCCATTCAAGTGCAAATCTCATCACAAGATTGTTTTAAACAACTACACACACAGAGGACTAGATATGAATACTCTGTACTGATATGCAGAGAAAAAAAAGAAGCATTAAATCTACTGCTTTTTGTCACCTCTGCCACAGGGGACCAATGTCTTGCAATTGTTGAATGGTGAGAGCTACACTACTGAACAGGGTTTAATTCATTGAATACTTGCCTTCAATTCTGTGTGAAAAGTACAGAACTACTCCTTTGAAACACACATTTAATTGTAGCCTGTTTAATAACATATTAAACTTAGAGTCTACCGCAGTTCTGTCAGAGTAATTAAAGACAACAAAGAAGTCTTTTCAGTGATAACGTGGGGAATTTCAAAGATATTTTTGGAAAAATTATCATGGAATTGTGGGCTGTAAACCATGGGGGTTTGAAATAACACCATCTTTAGCATGTCACACTGTGCCTGGGCATGATTTTATTATAGAACTAAAGCTGACGAGCTTAGAATTTGCATGCAACATTAAAGTTTATTTCTGATTTGTTGCAGTATTTTAAACTGTAAGGCAGGATCTCAGAGAAGGAAGTAGAATAGAATATGCTGGTTAGAAGAGACTCATTGGGGCTATTGAGTCCAACAAACAAACATATATTTTAGGAAACTGAGGGTGGAAGGAGAAAATATGTTTATTGTTTTTCATCTTTAAGCTTCTATTTAGAAATAACTGAACATTCCTGTTTATGCAATGAATTAGGTACACAAATACCCACTGATCTGATATACAAACTGTCTTTTGCATTTCAGAGAGATCCCAGTAAATTCCAGATTGTTTCTCCTTTTGACTCATCCCAAAACAGATTTAAAATGGGTATTGAGGTTAGAACTTTCCTGTGAGTCCTAAACATGCAGATTTGGGTTGGGCACAAAAAAAATACAAACAAACCTAAAACCAAATAAACAAAAAACCCTTTCCAACACCACCACTCTCCCCTCTAAACCAGACATTTGTTGCGGTTCTTTCCAGAACTTAAAAGATGAGAAGTGCAAGTCAAGATCTAAATCATGTGGTGGTACAAATACTACACCTGAAAGAGGTATTAAAACCTTACCAGCAAGAAATAACGTATGGAAAAATCATGATTTCCATCGCTGCAGGAAGAAAGGACTATCTTGCTGCTGGTCTTCAGCAGCTGTGCTGCATGAGGTCATTAAATCTGTGGCCATTTGCTTTGAGGAAAATTGCCCCACACAGCCCTGCTTACTTGATCATGCAAAGACTAAAGCTTTGAGCAGCCCACACAAGAAAGCAGAAATGTTTCTTACACAGTCTTTTAACTCTGTATAGACCCTCTAACCATGTGTTATTTTCAGGGAGTTACTATATATGTATAGCTAACTTAATATTCAGTTTCTGATGAAGGATACAAAGTTGAAAGTTTTTCCTTTCATTTTTACTTTAAGAAATACAAAGCCTAAGAGGAATTTTAGATCTTCAGTTATCTTCTTCCACAATTCCAGCAACTTGGAACAGGTCTGGTTCTCTCTCTCATAGGGTATCTAAGGGTCATAGCAATACTAATTTCTCCTCCAAATAATCATCTGTAATATCATGTCAGTTATTTGTTCAGAAAAGATGACACTAAAGAACATACATTCATTCTTCATTACATGTTCTGCAGCAGTAAATTGTCAGTCTACTATAAATGAAACGCTTAGATGTTAAGCATGAGAATTTTAGACACATTCTGCAGTGACTTAACTCTATTTTTTGGGTTCTTTTTCAGGAAACAGAACTATACTAAATGAAAATCTTAAATGACATTGAGAAATTCAAAATTAAGATGTCTAAGAATAAGAGGATTAAAATATTCTTCTGTATATTGCAAAGCAGGTTCTTGTACACTACAATTCATTGATTTATTTTAACACTGTCTACAGCCAGTAACAGATTTAAGAATATTCATAATATTAAGCACTGGTTAGGTGATTTTACTGGGCAAATACACTGACTTTTGAGAGAAGGTTTAAAGCCTTTACTGAATTACTTCCCAGAAGCTAATTTTATTTTAGTTCTCCTGAAAAGACAAATGTTATGGTTTGCTACAGGTATTGTAACCTGTCTCTCTGCAGGTGTTGGCAGCTAGTTTTATAACAGAGGAATGAAATGATCAAGTTTATTTTCCTAGCCACCCATGAGAAATGCTCAAAACAACAGGAGTCAGATTCACTCACCCTGCCTGGACATTCTTTCATGAAGATCTTTTCACCTGCAAATATTATTCTTTTTTTAGGATTGTCTCAAGTCAATATCATGTCAAATAACCTACACAAGGTAAAAAATTTGAGTTCCTTCTGTTTACCATAGAGACTTTGCATTAAAAAGCCTTTTTTTTTTTTTTTTTTTTTTTTTTTTTTTTT
>NW_020955671.1:325048-448579 GCF_003031625.1 Empidonax traillii | reverse complement strand
CCTCTCCAAAAGCTTTTCATGATGTGTGTGTGGGACTTAATCAGGCAGGTAACAGTAACCAGGAATAATGGTGTTCAGGTAAATGGCTTCTTTTTTGAAATGAGTGTTTATAACCATTTGCATTTATGAAAAATTCATGCTAAAAATGAGAGAGTGATTCCTCTTTTTAATAAATCTGTGCCCGAGATTTAAAGTTAACTTGGATTTGATCAACTTTTAATTGTTTTGAAAATTGCATTGGTTTTTCCTGTTACATAAATCTTTTTTTTATGTATGAAGATTTGCCTTTATGTTAGGGCAGTGGGCGACCCCTGCTCCAAGCAGATTCCATTCAAGTGCAAATCTCATCACAAGATTGTTTTAAACAACTACACACACAGAGGACTAGATATGAATACTCTGTACTGATATGCAGAGAAAAAAAAGAAGCATTAAATCTACTGCTTTTTGTCACCTCTGCCACAGGGGACCAATGTCTTGCAATTGTTGAATGGTGAGAGCTACACTACTGAACAGGGTTTAATTCATTGAATACTTGCCTTCAGTTCTGTGTGAAAAGTACAGAACTACTCCTTTGAAACACACATTTAATTGTAGCCTGTTTAATAACATATTAAACTTACAGTCTACCGCAGTTCTGTCAGAGTAATTAAAGACAACAAAGAAGTCTTTTCAGTGATAACATGGGGAATTTCAAAGATATTTTTGGAAAAATTATCATGGAATTGTGGGCTGTAAACCATGGGGGTTTGAAATAACACCATCTTTAGCATGTCACACTGTGCCTGGGCATGATTTTATTATAGAACTAAAGCTGACGAGCTTAGAATTTGCATGCAACATTAAAGTTTATTTCTGATTTGTTGCAGTATTTTAAACTGTAAGGCAGGATCTCAGAGAAGGAAGTAGAATAGAATATGCTGGTTGGAAGAGACTCATTGGGGCTATTGAGTCCAACAAACATATATTTTAGGAAACTGAGGGTGGAGGGAGAAAATATGTTTATTGTTTTTCATCTTTAAGCTTCTATTTAGAAATAACTGAACATTCCTGTTTATGCAATGAATTAGGTACACAAATACCCACTGATCTGATATACAAACTGTCTTTTGCATTTCAGAGAGATCCCAGTAAATTCCAGATTGTTTCTCCTTTTGACTCATCCCAAAACAGATTTAAAATGGGTATTGAGGTTAGAACTTCCCTGTGAGTCCTAAACATGCAGATTTGGGTTGGGCACAAAAAAATACAAACAAACCTAAAACCAAATAAACAAAAAACCCTTTCCAACACCACCACTCTCCCCTCTAAACCAGACATTTGTTGCGGTTCTTTCCAGAACTTAAAAGATGAGAAGTGCAAGTCAGGATCTAAATCATGTGGTGGTACAAATACTACACCTGAAAGAGGTATTAAAACCTTACCAGCAAGAAATAACGTATGGAAAAATCATGATTTCCATCGCTGCAGGAAGAAAGGACTATCTTGCTGCTGGTCTTCAGCAGCTGTGCTGCATGAGGTTGTTAAATCTGTGGCCATTTGCTTTGAGGAAAATTGCCCCACACAGCCCCTGCTTACTTGATCATGCAAAGACTAAAGCTTTGAGCAGCCCACACAAGAAAGGAGAAATGTTTCTTACACAGTCTTTTAACTCTGTATAGACCCTCTAACCATGTGTTATTTTCAGGGAGTTACTATATATGTATAGCTAACTTAATATTCAGTTTCTGATGAAGGATACAAAGTTGAAAGTTTTTCCTTTCATTTTTACTTTAAGAAATACAAAGCCTAAGAGGAATTTTAGATCTTCAGTTATCTTCTTCCACAATTCCAGCAACTTGGAACAGGTCTGGTTTTCTCTCTCATAGGGTATCTAAGGGTCATAGCAATACTAATTTCTCCTCCAAATAATCATCTGTAATATCATGTCAGTTATTTGTTCAGAAAAGATGACACTAAAGAGCATACATTCATTCTTCATTACATGTTCTGCAGCAGTAAATTGTCAGTCTACTATAAATGAAACGCTTAGATGTTAAGCATGAGAATTTTAGACACATTCTGCAGTGACTTAACTCTATTTTTTGGGTTTTTTTTTCAGGAAACAGAACTATACTAAATGAAAATCTTAAATGACATTGAGAAATTCAAAATTAAGATGTCTAAGAATAAGAGGATTAAAATATTCTTCTGTATATTGCAAAGCAGGTTCTTGTATACTACAATTCATTGATTTATTTTAACACTGTCTACAGCCAGTAACAGATTTAAGAATATTCATAATATTAAGCACTGGTTAGGTGATTTTACTGGGCAAATGCACTGACTTTTGAGAGAAGGTTTAAAGCCTTTACTGAATTACTTCCCAGAAGCTAATTTTATTTTAGTTCTCCTGAAAAGACAAATGTTATGGTTTGCTACAGGTATTGTAACCTGTCTCTCTGCAGGTGTTGGCAGCTAGTTTTATAACAGAGGAATGAAATGATCAAGTTTATTTTCCTAGCCACCCATGAGAAACGCTCAAAACAACAGGAGTCAGATTCACCCTGCCTGGACATCCTTTCATGAAGATCTTTTCACCTGCAAATATTATTCTTTTGTTAGGATTGTCTCAAGTCAATATCATGTCAAATAACCTACACAAGGTAAAAAATTTGAGTTCCTTCTGTTTACCATAGAGACTTTGCATTAAAAAGCCTTTTTTTTTTTTTTTTTTTTTTTTTTTCTCCAGGAAAGGCAAGACTTAATAGCACCAGCTTAGTCTTTTGCTCAACTGAGCTTGAAGGCGGATCTGAAAATACACTACCAGCACCAAATCCATTTAACCCAAGATTCATTCAACTTGAAATAAGTCAAGTCACTGTACAGAGTCTAGTTCCAAAAAGATTTAAAAAAATAATCAAGCCTTTAAGAGTTTTTCGCGTTAGCAGTGAGTTGCAATGTGAATGTTAGCAGGCTTTTAGAAGTGTTTCTTGGAGATAAAATTTGAATAATCGATGTGGTTTAATTTAAATAATTTATGCATAAAGCACTGCAGAGTTATAATTGTAATTATAATGTTCAACTCAGTAGCAATGAGGTGCATTTGAAGTTGGATTCTGATTGTACTGTATATCTTATGCTCCGGATTTCATTTTGTTTTGAACAAATCCTTTTGAGCACTGGGAGATGGCTCAGAGCTTCACACGAGAGTTCCTGAGTGAAGTTTTAGAGAGTTTCTTTAAATAATAATAAAAATATGTAGGAAAGTCTGAAATCCAATCTTCCATGCTTCTGTGTCATGGTGATAAAGTAAAGGTGGCTGAAAAGTGCCCCTGGTCAGAGAGGAAGGACTTTTCTACTTTTCTCATGAAGGAGCAGCTGTTCCTATCAATAATTTCCTGAAGCAATAGGCCTGGAGTGTAAACAATATTTTATATGGATGGCAGTGGAACTGACTGCATTATTTCCGAAATTTTTTCACTTCACTGTGGAGAATGAATTAACCCTGTGTGACATAAGAAATTCAAATGCTAGTTCCTTGAAATGTATTAAAGGGTTAAACTATTTCAGGAAGAAAAAAATTCCTGCAACAAAATAGTGTTGTGCAATTCAGTTCATAGAGAAAGAACATCGTGGCATTAGGAACACTTTGGAAACTGCACATTGAAGCCTGAAGAGACAAAAGGTTTATTCCCACCACTCATATTAATACTGTTATTTCTGTATTTTTAAAATATGCCCATAGACAGATAAGTGTAACAGGCAAATCCCTAAATACAGCCATTCAGGATGCTGGGTAAGTATGAGGAGAATGGACAGCTGATGCTGGTGTACTCTTCCTAATTAAAAATCTACTGCTAGCATTGAACAAAGGATTATGGTTGCAATCTAGTAGGGAATACCTTCTTGTGTTGCTTGTGGTAAGCACTAAATGAGTAAGTAATGTTCATTTTCAGACACTCACAATGAGCTAAAAGGTCGGCAGGATTTTAAATCTCTTGAGCAATGCTCCCAGAGGCCAAGCAGCAGGCAAGAGAGCAAGCCCTATGAGCAGGTCTTATAAGAAGCATAAAAATATACAGACAGGCTTCAGGCAGAGACAGTAAGCTCCAAAGGTTGAATAAACAGCTGCAAAATTTTCATGGATGAATGTTGAATATGCTCCATGATGTCCCAAAGAAATAAAAGTTTATATCTTCATTTCTTTTCACAGAGAACATGCTGTTCCACACCATATCCTGGTGCTTGAAAAGCAGCTCTGGGAGGGAACGTCATGAATCACTGGTTTACCCTCTTTGTGAATGCAGTAATTTGCTCTTTCCACTTTGTCCAGCAAGATGTGTGACAATGGATGATCACACTCATCCCTCACCCACCCACATCTGTAAGTGCAAGGTCAGTATCCTTTTCCAAAATATGGATTAATGAGTAGTCTCTTTAAGGTCTTGTATCTTCAGAATATCTCATGTGAAAGAGGCAAGCTAAATTGCCAAAGGAAAGAGCTTATAAGGGGAAGAAGCAGCTACATTTATTTCAGTACCTTCCTAACAAGCTTATTTGAAAGTGTTAGAACTAGTTAAACCAGATGGCTCCAGAAGCTTAATATTTCACTCAAAGCATTAGAGATTCACATATCTTTCAAGAAAAGAAAACAAGGTAAGTGCAAGTTTTTTTCTACGCTGTTATCATAATATGCCTCCAGCACGCATTAATAAAGGATCTGGCATTATTCCAGCTAACCTATACAATAGATTTTTAATCAGAAATTAAAAACAAAGCAAAACATCCCCCCTGGATTTTCTCTTTTCTTCAACAGCTACACACTACTGTAAACTTCGTTTTACAACTGGAGGATAATCCATTCTTTGCATTAAATGAGTCCTTGCAACGGTAATTCTGAACCTGAGCTAGTAGGACCTTTTTTCTCTGTTTTAAAAGACAACATTTTCCTGAGTTGTTGCAGGAAAGGCACTTTAGGCATCTAGAACAGACCCCAATCCCCCAAAGCATAAATCTCCAATCCAAAGCCTTAAAAAGCTGAGATCAAATGATGCCATGAGACCATAAGCAACAGTTGTTCTTTCAGCACATTTTGGTTTTATCAGAGTTCCTCTCTCTTTACTGCATAGTTTGTACTGCCCAAGACAAGGTCTTGGCCTGAAACCATCTGAGACTAGACAGCCATTTAAGAATAAATGGGTTTCTCTTCCCAGATTGCCTCTGCTGGCCACTTCACTTTCTTGGTCAGAGCTGCTACAGCTTCAGAACCAATGTGTATAAGGACAACCTACAGCCAACAGCCTGAGAAGCCAGGCAAGAGGCCAGGGGAAACACAAGTCTACCATTCTAAAAAGCATGAAGACAATAGGGTGGGGTCACACTGAAACCATAAGCAATGGAAATGAAGTTACCAAATCAGTATCACCTTTCTTTCCCATTAATAGTCATGTAAAAGCTGCAGCTTGAGTTACTCAAGCTATGCAAGTGTGATCACGCACAGAAAGTATGCTGTGTTTGTTCTACACCTGTGGTACCTACTCTTACCTCTTATTGAGGCCAATAAGCCAAGTGTTAAAGTGACCTTTTGTGTTTGACATCTTTATCAGTGATTCTGAGGAGGTAAAATAGAATACTGTGAAGTTTACAGATGACACCAAACTGGTGGTACCCTTTGACATGCTTGAAGGTAGGGTTGCTGTTCAGAGAAATCTCCAAATATCTGAGGAATGGGAGAAAGAGGACCTTGTAAAATTCAACAAAGACAAACTCATATCATGAGGTAATTTAGGTTGGAAAACAGCTTAAAGATGATTGATTCCAACCATCAACTGAGCCCTGCCAAACTCATCATTACACCATGTCCTGAAGGGCCACATCTACATATCTTTAATGCACCTCCAGAGATAGCGACTCCACCGCTTCCCTGGGCAGCCTCTCTCAATGCCTGACTACCCTCTTAGTAAAGAAATTTTTCCTGATATCCAATCTAAACCTTCCCTGAGACAGCTTGAGGCCATTTCTTCTCATCTTATTGCTTGAAAAGAGACCAACACTTGCCTTGCTAGAGCCTCCTTTCAGGTAGTTACAGAGAGTGATAAGGTCTTCCCTAAACCTCCTTTTCTCCAGTCTAAACATCCCCAGCTCCACCAGATGCTCTGCCTAAGACTTGTGCTCTGGAATCTTCACCAGCTTGGACACACTCTAGCACCAAAATATCTTTTTTGTAGCAAGGGGCTCAAAAACAAACACAGAATTTGATGTATGGCCTCAAGACCACTCCCCTAGTCCTGCTGGCCACAATATTTTTGATACAAGTGAGGACGCTGGTGGCCTTCTTGGCTACCTGGGCACACTGCTGGCTCATATTCAGCCAACTGTTAACCAACAGCTCCAGGATGTCATGTTTTAGAAGAAAGAAACTGCTAAATGCAGCCTGTTATTCCAAAATTAAATTATTGTGAGGAACCAGATGATGAAACTGATAGACTCTTATTCCCAGAATTTAATAAATTGAAGCTGATAGATACAGTGTTCTCGATCCAAGATAAGCAGCTTTATCAAAGCAGCCAGTTTGATAAACAAGCAAGCTGTGAGGAGTTAAAAAAGGGATTAAGCAAGTGACACCTTCAGAAGCCATGCTTGCTTCTCTAGTGGTCAAAATTACAGCTGCTGTAAGCTTTATAGCTTTAAGCTTCTCTCAAATCACTATGAACACATACACACCCCCACCCCAGGTATTAACCAGCCATTTCAAAATAATACAGCTCAATTTATACATTAATCTTCATTAAGACTGAACCTACATGTTCAGTTTTGCTAAAGAAACCCAGTACCAGCCTGCAAACGCTAGCAAGTCATGGTACAATAAAGACTGCCAGAAGAGAAAAAAAAAAAAAAAAAAAACTTGCTGCTTCAAAACTTGCAGTCCTTAGTTTGAAGTTCAAACTGATTGGTATCATATTTTTCTGGCAATAGCTCAAGATTAGTGGACAGAGAATCTAATAATATCAAATTAGTGGAGAAGAAATTTGAATTTTTCTAGATGCCACTATTTAAATGTAAAATTATACTTCTCATTTCCCAGCATAGAAACAGTTAAGGTTTAGAAACTGAAGTTATGGCAGAACAAGATAAGTTAAAAACTAACTGAAAGCAATTATACAAGATTTTGCAGCACTTTCACTCTATTGCTTTGTAAGCTTATTTAAATTTTAAATCTGTCTTAAAACCAGTGTCTGGCAAGTCCAAATCATTATCCCTGATTAAAAAAAGCAGAGTATTCCCTCTCAAGATATATACATCATAGATTGTTTGGAAAAAAAAGACACCCCAAAAAAACCTCCCAAACTGCCCAAAATCCCAATAATAGGAGGTAACCCCAGTAACTGAGACAACTTGGCTACCTTCCCTGCAGAAATTCCAAGACCGTACTGTCCCAAAGAAGAGATGGCATGCAAGGAAAAGTGTGCAAAATAAACCTCTAGAATGAGATATGTGATAACAAACAAAACTATTCCAAACTCTATGCTGGGTTTTCTTTCACCACTCTAAAAACCATGTGGCTTTTGCAGACCATGCTGATGCAAGGATTCAGCTGTGACCGTGTCCCCTGCCAATCAAAGCTGCCACAGGCATTCACCATTTTTGCCTGGCTTCTGGGAAAGTACCTGAAAACACTCATGCTGTAACAAAAAACCCAACAACCAGAAAACATACAAAACAACCCACATTTAGCGGGCTGTGGTTAACCTATGAAACAGTCAAAACAGGGCACAACTACCCCAACAGATTGAAATGGAAAATTAGACAAAAGTGGCTGTGGGGAGCACGCATACAGATTTATGCTGGCACATCAACTACACATGAGAAACTGTCTGAAGCTCAACTCACTCATCTGAATATTTCTATCTGCCTGACCTAGAGTATTACATATGTCAAAGTTGGGGCAGGCGGGATAAGACATGATTAAAAATTATATTACAGAACTTGACAACTGTGAACAGGATATAAATTCAAGGGTTCAGATTACCTGTAGCATGATTCTCAGAACAAAGACCTTGTTTTTAATAGTATGTACACTATGTTCATCCCACAGCAGGCAGCTGTCTCTTATAACTGATGTGTAAGGTAACACTGATTGATGCCATTCCTCCAATCATTTTCCAAACTTTCCTGTTTAACGAGGTGAGCTGCACGATGGCAGTTTATTTACCTTCTGGCCACCCTTTTCTTTGAAGGGTCACTGCTCTTAATTATAGTGGCACCTGTGTACTGCTTTGCTTTTAGGCCTGTCAAGGTTTCCATTATAAACCCATTTTTAGATGCTTATTCTGTAATACCCTTCAAGTCCACTGTGGGTTGAAGCATGGCTCACAAGGGCTCAGCAAGCATTTTTTCTAAGTAATCATGGTCCCCTTGCTCCATCCAAAATAACTCAGGAATACCTCTTTCTGCTGCTTCTTTTGGGAAAGGTTATACCTACTTTTTCCTAAAGAAACAAACATTTTACAGACAGGATAACCTCAAAAAGAAAGGGCAATCTTATTAGAAAGTATAATAATCTTATAAGACATCTCAATCTGTACCCAAAATACCCAGAGTTTGATATTTTGCTATCTCAAATTTGTTGCATCATTTGGAAGGATTTGCCTTTCTATCTTGGCTAACTGTCATTAATATAGGATATTAACTTTTTATTTTCTTCTTCACCTATTGGCATTCTCTTTATCCTGAAGGCAGGAGACATTTTTCCCATTGAAGAGATGCTACACTAAAGCATGTAGGCTACCTACTTAGTGTTTTAGTTAGTTTTTTTGTTTGTTTGTTTGTTTTTTTATGGGAACATAAGCTAAGCTTCAAGTCTCACAGCTGCAAGTTGGAGCATCCCAGCTGCATGTACATGCTGCAATCTTGCAGGATGAGAAGCAGTGAGGCCACAGGCCCCACCTTCTGCACAGTCACAGGTAATTTACCTTTCAGGTTCATGAGGCCTTGTCAATTCTTGACATAATGGGCTGAGGTTGTTGAACTGCCCCTCAGGTGTACCTGTCCCTGATGTAGGCTGAAGCTCTTAAAAGTAATGCAAAACCAAACAAGAAGTCCATGGAATAAACTCATGCTTTAGAGTGGAGTTCAGAGTTTCAGCTTTGTCATTAGGGTGGTACCTGCTGTGACGAGAGATACTGCAGCTGCAAGAACTCCTTTTGAAAGTAATTGCTCTGTAAACATACACAGCAAAAGTGGAAGGGAAGGAAGTGTTCCTACCAGCACTGATAGTTACAGCTGGTGCACCCTGCTTTTCTTGCACAGTGTTACGTGTTTCTGAAAAATGCAAAAGTAGTTTTGCATTTTCCTAATTTACTTCTAGACATGCACTTTCAAATCCCTAATGATTCTCTATTTTGATCACAGATAAAGGCTGCAAAAAGGACTGGGTTGTGAGAAACACTGTGTATTACTTAACGCAGCTACATAAAACCTTTTGTATTAGCTGTGACCTTGTTTGAAAGAGTTATCCACTAGATAGGAATGAAAATATTCTACCTTCAAAGTTTTCATCCTCTCCTGTGTTCCTTTTGCTATGATCACCTGAATGACAGAATCTTGCTTTTGATCCAAAATGGGTAATTCAATAAATCAGTCCTATTCAAGTAAGTGGAATTACAACAGCATATTTAGAATAACAGTGACAAATATACAGAATTTCTGGTCTTTGACTGCCAAGGTTGTTCAAGTCTAACTCTTCTTCTCATATAAGAAGAGGTTTTTGTCTTCTGATACGTAAAAAAACTTCAGTACTGTCCAGACTCCAAAAACTTTGACTTGAGAAGTGATTTACTAATTAATATAACCATAAATTAAGCAGAAATCTTATGATCTAATTCCTTCTTGAACAGGTATTAGTTTCCTTTGGGCATTAGGAGTCTGTTTTTCCTGTTTGAATACTAAATGTCAGACACTTGACATTCTGGTACTACTTAAACTCCTTTATGCCTTATGAACATTCAAAAGAGCACTTCAAACTGAAAAAAATGCTAGGTTTTAGCTCATATTTGTAAAAAAGTCTGTCCCAGTGCTTCAGCTCACTCCTTTAACCTTGGCTTACAAAAACTGAGGCTAAACAGGGAAGATAAATAAAACCCTTTCTGGTTTATCAAAACCCCCTTAAACTAAAAAAAAAAAAAAAAAAAAATCACAGAAATAATCACCTGTATGCATTATTTTTAGTTACTCATCACAAATCATTGCCGTGAGTCTGAATGCCCTCCAGGGTGCCTGGTAATGTGGGTTGTTTTGGTTGGTTTTTTGTGCATGTGGTCGGTTTCTTTTGGTTAGAGCTTTGCTTGAGTTTTTTTTGTTTGTTTGTTTTTCTGGTTTTGTTTTGGTTTTTTATATTATTATTAGTTTGTTTGGTTTTTTGGGTTTTTTTGTTGTTGTTTTGTTTTCTCTACATGCATGTAGAACCTTACACATTGTAACCATTAGCTGAAAATGGGTTTGCACCCAGTTGAACCAGCTTCGTGCAACCACAAAGATTTGGCCATGTAAAGATGACAGGACTGATTTTGCAGCTTGATTAAAAAAAGAATGCACAAATGTGCATATCCATGCAAAAGAGACAAAATGTCTTCCAGGCCCACATTGCATGTTTTTTTTCCGCTTTCAGTAGAGCACCAAAAAATTGACAAAAGAATTTTTGCCCTATTCAAAACACCACAAAAACTATTCAATACACAGACAACTTTTCTTGAGAATAGAGAATATCCTCTCCCCAAAAGTGGCACTGAAATTAACATAGGATAAATAGCTTTTTGATCTCATCATTTTAGATTTGCAATCAAAAAAAAGGAGAGCAGCATCTTCCTTTGATCTGAATTTAGTTCTGCTGTCCCCTGCTATTTCATCTCATCTCAAGAGCGAGATGGGAAATTATTAATACCAAAGCTGAAATCTAGAGATGAAAAGTGGCCAAAAAACCCCCCAAATACCCTAAAGGACTGATACATTGCAATAAATTTGCTTTGCTCTTAACTTTGAGGTACTGCAATGCAGAATTTCGAAGTGTGACAGGATAATGAAAAAGTTATATGACACCCACTACCATACTTTTTACTACTTCAGATAAAAAACACTTTTTTTTTTTCCCCTAGGACTGCCTGAGATACAAGGTGCCTGTCTTTAATTTGATGCCACTATCATCAAGCTTTCAATGATCTTGATGGGCTCAGTGGCTTTCCTTCAGCCCTGTATCACTTCTGAAGTTACTGTAGCACCATAAACCATAAATCACCTTTAACAGTGACCTCCAAAAGAAAGAAATGAGCTTATTCCCTTTTGCTACGGATTAAGAGGGGAATAAAAAAACTGAAAGGTTCTGAATGGGATATTTTGGTTCTGTTATTAAAGTTATTCACCATTAACTTTATCTTCCCACATTTTCTCATGAAACTCCCATAAGTCTGGGGTTTTTTTGCTGTATTCACATGAACTAATACATGGAATTAGGCATAGGACCTGCAGTAACTGATATTTCTCCCTTCTGTCTCATGGAAGAAAGAACAAAGACCATCTCAAAGCTTCTGTTAGCTGAAGACAGGGGATACAGCAATTTGCACATCCACAGACTAACCACTCATTGGCACCATGGCCTTCAAAGCTGGCACTGGTAGACACAAATTCAAAATTGCAGTACTCTCAGTGGAGGGCAAGAACAGAGCAAAATCTTTCAGCTCCCTGGCACAACTGCAGGCCCCCTTACTTTATTCACGTGTCACATTTTACTGCATCTCTATTTGACTTCATAGTTACCAGCAAACCCTGGGACAGTACAATAACAGAAATATGCAAAATATAGATTGTAAGTACACAGGCTAAAATTTATACTATGCTTCAGCATGCAGTGTCCTGCTTGGAAGTCATCTGACTGACATTCAGGAGTTAAAAATAATGCTCAACCTTTGTGCCAGGTACTATATTTCATTTTAACAATTCAGAATTGCTAATAAATTAATTCACATAGTACTTGTTAGTGGTTTACGTATTCAATTGATTTTTACATATATATTATGTAAGAAACAGCTGATACTGATTATTTCTTTGACAAGAATGTAAACTGTGATATTGGCCAACCTCTGAATAATGCCATGAAACACAGGCAAGCTCATTTAGAAGAAAGTAGTGCCTGCTCTGCATGTGCTTTTTCTTCCATTTAAACCATTGCTATTTCATTCATTTGCAAGTCTCTTGGTGATCAACAAAGTAGTTAACTGTAACTACCTACATGCTGGTACCAACTTGTGTTATGAGAGAGATGTAGAAGATTCCAGTAAGAAAATCAGAAAAAAACAGTGTAAGACTCCTCATTCTTTTATCCTGTAGTTTAAGCAAAGAAATAATTACATATTATTGAGACTGATGATTTCATGTTACCTTTCATTACATGCTTTAGAGCAGTGCCATTTTAAAAATAATTTTTCCATATACTTTCCAATATAATCAAATACTTTAAGAAAGTGACTGCAGTATTCCTATTGACTTCAAAGCTGAATCGAGTCCAATTATTTTTTATAATGGGGATGTTCCAAAGTCCTCCATTGAGGAAATATTAGCATTTACAAGCAGAAAGGCTGTTGCTTTAACACAATCATTAGCAAAGAAAAGAGATACATTTTGTAGTCGTTACAATTCAAGGAAGTGGAGCAAAATACAGTCACCACTGTTACGTCTGCCATTATGTTTCCAAAAGAAAATGCAAAAAAAGTAACAGCATAAGATAATTCCTTGTTCAGACCCTTTAAGAACTGCACCAACATTGAATCATTACCTCCTTTTTTTTTTTTTTTTAAATTCCCTCTAGAGGAATTGCTTTTCATCACACCATTCACAGTGCATTTGCAACAAGTAAACTTAATCTTGGAGGCATGCGCAGACACTTGGCTGTGCTTTCAAGCTATATTGGTATCATGTTTACTCTCAGATATGATTTCCAGGAAAAAAAACAACAAACAAACAACAAGGCCCAGGTAACTCACCAGCCCCAGCAGGTCCCTCTCTGGTGTCACCAGGGCTCTCCCTTTCTCCTTCTGGGCTTCAGTCATTGCAGGTACAGGTACTTCACAGCCAGCTGGAACGTGGACACAGGTCAGCCAGGCAGCTCCCTCTGAAACTGTTGTTTCCTCTCAGTCTGACATTTTGCTGCCTTTTTCACACCTTTTCTTACAAAAGACTTTTTTCCTCCCGCCTTTAAGCCTCAGCTCCCTTTTTCCCGCCAGGCCCCTCACAGCCCCTCACTCCGTGAGGCGTGGAGCTCGCAGCCAGGGCACGTGTTCCTCTGGGCTGGCCTCAGCACAGGACGGGGTCCTACAGCTCCTTGCTGCTTCAGAGACTCCCCACAAATTACACAGAAAAGCTACAACCCCCTACTTGCTGATGCTTTAACACTGGCCCCCCAAAACTCGGTCCTGGTCAGAGACAGCCTGGCTGGCGGGCTGGCCTCAGGCAAGTCCAACACCCCATAACAGGACCTGCCCGCTCCCCTACCCCACAGCAGAAAGGCTCTGCACCAACACTGCTCTTTACCTGAGCACACACCTGAGTAGGTAACACTCCCCCAAAAGAAAGACTCCCAACTCTTCATAAACTAACTGCCCAGCCCCTTCTGGCTCCTTCCAACACCTTCTTCCCACTCAGTGGCCTCAGCTGAGCTGGGAACAAACTCAAAGCCTCCCCACAGCCTCAGCCAGGCAGCGCTCAGGGACAGCCATCCCAGGTGCAGCCGGAGGCACCTTCCTGACCTAAATGATAAGGGCCCAGGAGGAGGAAATTAATGTAACGATCAAAGACGTTTCCACAGGCTGTTATTCTTTCATCTAGTGAGTCACAGTGTGAGTGCTGACAGGGGCTCTCTCTGCAGGTTAGAAGGGGTTTACTGCGTTTTGACAGAGGGGCATCTGTGCTCCCTGACCTGCCCATAGTGAGTGTTTGTGCTGTTGATAAATGGCCCTCATTGCTGGAGAAGGAACAGTTGGAGAAAAGGACTAGAAACCACGTCAGACACTACTTGTGTTTGCCTGAGGAGATGTGCTGTCATTCCCTGGCAGGCCTCTCTGCGCCTCGCAAATCTGGGCTGATTTCAAGAATCTGACAGAGGCAGGAACCTAAAAAAGCACTAAGTTCTTACAGGCATCACCAGAATTAGAGCATTTTTTTACCTTTTGGCACACACCAGCACATTTATCACCCCAACCAGCCACTGCATTTAGAGTGACAGCCCCTTGGACGTGGAGGGAAGGAAGCAGAGCATCGTTGCTGTCACTGTAGGAGGACTTAGGCACAAAGGCCCGGTCTTTGCCTCAAACCGGAGTACTTTAACAAGAGAAACAACTTGTTCACTTATTCAGAATTAAAAGTAAAAATCTTTATCATCTTGAAAATAAAGTCTTTGGGAGTTGGTGCATTTGCATAGGAAGATACTGTCATGGAAGGACGATGCCATACGGCATGCAAGTGAGGATTGTGCTGTTTCCCTGGGTGCTTAACAGGCTTTCTGGAAGGAGATTCAATAAGTCTGTGAGACAGACACTCTGTCAAGTCTGTTTTAACAGGGAGAGGGCCAAAACCTACTGTTCATTTACAGGCTGCCCTTGGCGAAAAATATTTGCCTTCAAGATTTAGAGTAAGTACAGGGACTCTGGTTAGCAGGGCCTGAATAGTTTGCTGACTCATACTATATATAATGAAAGCTTAATAAAATAGAATATATCTAGTTCATGAAGTCTCTTGATACTGTGTTGTAATTTAGTCCACCAACAGCCTTTATTTAAAGTTGGATTCCATGAGCCTGTTATAATGAGCTAAAAAGTGCACAGATAAGCAGTTATTTCTGAAAATGTGGCTCCCTATCGATGTATATTTTGCACAGCCTGTATATCTTAATTGAATTGAAATGAGCATGGGACCCTAGGGTTTTTTAGGTCTAGTGATGCATTAAATACTCCAAAAGCACAATAAAAATGAAAAAAACCCACTACTTCTCCAAACTATTGAACCTTATTGCTTTAGCTCTGGGCACAACACTCTTACTGCCTAGGAAAAACATACAAAAGCATTGCTTACAGCCCTTCATCATCTATACATATAACATATAACAATAATACATGTAATCTTACTTATCTCCTACCCTTTTGATGCATCCATCTTTCTGTTTTAAGTGTTCACCTGCATTGATTAGAAAAAAGCACCATTTTGGCCAAAGTGACAAAGTCAGGTGGGGGTTCTATTTTACTTATTTCTAGGGAAGTTTGTCTCCATTGGAGTTGAATTAAGATCACATAGTCCAGTAAATTTTTAAATAACTTGTGTCACACACATGGTTGCATATATTAAAATGAAAACCAATGGTAGCCACTATGTTTATTAAATATACAACAAATTGAGTCTGGAAGAATGATCTAGCTCACAGTAAATAGCAGGAGTAAAACTCCTTTTCCAAAGCGAATGTTTTAAAAGCTTAAGAGATGTTAATTTTAAAAACTGTTCTTGTTCACTATCATGTTTCCTGCCTTCCATATGCCAGAGAAATCCTGAGTGCTCCAAGCAAGCCACTGATCCACCTGTTCTTTGAATGAAATTTGGAGACCCCAATGGATTAGGCATTTAGAAGAAAGATCTGAAGTCTTGGATGTTTACCCAAATTGAGCTGAATCTCTGAGTGTTTCTGTTTGGCAATCACTCTTGGGTGACACTATTTACATTGTCACAGATGGATTATTATTGATCACCTTGCACTACCATGACTGTTACAGTGTCTATTGAAAACAAGCAGCTTGCTAACACTGAGACTCGAGCTGTACAAATGTCCTCTTTTTGGCACTCATTAGTTTGCTCCTGCTGGCATCTTTTCAGCCAGAAAAGAAAAAAAAAAAGGAAAAAAAAAAAGCCCTGACGTTTTCATTCAAAACAAACAAAATTCTATGAAAATATTTTGCATTAACTTGAAGCTCAATTATGTAAAGACGGTCTTTCTTAAAAAATAAACAAAACTCTTGTTTAGGTGTTAGAATTACAAGTGATACACTGTTAAGATGTATGGGTTTTATTCTCTATCCAAACAAAGACCATTGGTAGTGGGTGAATATGCCCAGACTAGGGAATAAACTTGAATTTAAAGACTGAAAGATTTCATTAGGAAGAAGGAGTTGTTGCCCACAAATTAAGTTACATTAATTCAAGTGCCAAGCAGAATACTTTGATGGATTGTAGCGTAGAACTGGACAAAGAAGAAAAGGTTTGCTACTGTTATGCTTTGCTAAATTAATTTCACCTGTAAGGAAAAGTATATTGATTTCATTTATCTCATTCAGTTGGTAGTATGACTGAAGAATGATTCAAATTCAGTGACATCAGCTGCATCAGACACAGAAGAGGTAGCAGAGGATGGCAAGAAAAGATTATTCAAGAGTGACAAACATAATTTCATTGGAGGAGATAAAAACCAGTGTGTTTTTAAGAGAAGGTAGAGCTGGATGTGTGGATTCTACTGATATCTAAGGTTATGACAACCTTTGTAAAGTCTATGGGCTTTAGCTGTAGTTGATTTTTCATATACTTATACATAATTAGAGCTCACAGACCAAAACAGTGATAATGTGGGGCTTTGACTCTGGATATAAATCAGGACAAATATAAATCAAAGTAGCTACCAAAGTTAAGTAATTAAGCGGTGAATCATTTAATAGGTGAAGAAATTGTTTACATAGTTTAGTAATATGGGCTCAATTCAATATCATATTGAAATAAATTTAAATGTTTCCAAATCACATCAGTAAATTTTGGGTAAAGCTTGTATACCAAGTCACAGTGAAGCAACATGTATTTTAAATTTTGGTTTTTTTTTGTGATGAAACATTTTGTTTTTTGAATTTGAGGTTTTGAAAAGTGCTTTTTTCCTTTTTTATTTTTTTCCCCTGACCTTTCTTAAAGTAAAATATTATCTCTTTCTTTTTTCCACCTAAGGACTCAGTGTGGGGCAATTTAATTCCATGAATAGCCATCTTGAAGTTAATGAGTTGATCTGTGTGCTAAAGCTCAACATTTCTGTGAATTGTCAAAATCACTTGAAATAAAAATTCAGATATCACCACAAATGACAAGAAACCAATTCAGATGTTCACTAAACTTGATAAAATTCTAAACAGTTATGTTTCAAGGACACTAAAAAATCTGATCCCATCAACATATTCTGCTGAAGCTGACATTTCTTACTTTGATGGTTTCAGCTCCATTTCAGTTAAGGATATGCAAGAAAGACTCACTCTATTTCTTATAATCCAAAGGAGTTTTTATTTCACACCCTGTTTACATATTAGGTCTCTGAAGTAAAGCATTAGAGACCGTTTTATATAGTCTTATTTTGCTACAAAGGCAACCAGTCCAGTTTATCAGAATATGAATACATACATATGTAAAAGAAGCAGGGTTGACTAAACAATGTCTTTTCTCATGGTTGCCAAACAAACAGGCATGGGGAGGAATAAAGCAGAGGATAATCCTTCAAGGAAATCCTGAAAGCATTAAAATATATCTGAAATCTGACTGTTTCTCTCTTTCTTGTTTGTTTTGAAACAGTCTCTTAGAAGTAAAATTCCAGGGTTTCATATTAGAATCAGCATTTGTGAATGAGTAAATATAAGGCAAATGTATGAGGGATTTAGTCTCTTTGTGTCAACAGGATTGAAATGAATCAATCTGGTGCATAAAACCTTATGGGAGCACCAAACCCTCTACAGAAACATGTATTTACCTCAAAACTTTTGCTCACATCCAAGTCCAATGTGTTATTTCTTTTCTTGTCATCAGTAACAAAACCCTTTTACACACTTTCTATCTCCTTGTGGATTTACATTGCTGTCTTCTCACATATTTTTACATTTCACATTGCAAATTTTCTTTATGCAGTAGTGAATCTCAGGTGAAGTCTTCTTGTCCAGTGTACATCCAGAAGGCAACACTTCTTTGGCTTCATTTTCACAGATTCAGGGCATCACAGAGCCTCAATGAACTAAGATATATTAGTCAGGCCAAGAAAGTAAGAAGATTTGTGCCTAACCTGAGACATAAATTTAGTGTGAAACATATTATGCCTTGTGCACTATATTGTTGGGAAAAGTTGCTGGGTGAATGGTCCCTTCTGTGGGATCCCATGCCTTAAATCTCTCTTTCATGGAGAAGGTCATACCAGTACATCTCAGAATCTAATCATGGTAGCAAGACTCCTTTAGCTTTCCTAATTTTATTCTTAAGAAATGCTAATACTGAAGGCAGTGGCATCCAAAATACAACAAAAGAAATACGAAAAGTGTTGTTTTGTTCAAAGCACAAAACAGAGCTCTGATGTTTAGAGTCTCAATATGCAAAATATCAACAACTATTGTCTGACTTTTATAATAGCAGCTAGGAAATTGGTTGCTATTATTATTTATAATCTGCAGTATTTGGTATTTGTGACAAAAATTTTAATTGCTTGATCTGGATCTATAATCAGTGACAACAAAACAAATAAACTCTGATTTTGGTGCAAATGTTTTACAGTTCTTCCTGCATCATAAATGAAATTACAAGATAACTGGCTCAGCTTGATGTTGGAGCTGGAATCCTTATCACTGTAACTGACTCAGATATTAAATCTTACTTTATTATTTGTAAAAATGAAAAGTAATTTAAACAATTATCTTTAATAAATAGAATACACAGAGCATAGTAGGAATGAGAGAACAGAATAATAGAAAGAAGAATGAACAGGAGGGAAAGTTAAAGCTAAGGCAATGTGCATTACTGGTCTATTCTGCCAGAGAGCAGAAAGGCAGTTTCCATTCAAAGTTCTGTTTTCCTATTATTCAGAGCTGTGGCTGCAGTCACTCTCTGCTAAACCAGCATGGCAGCTGTGCAAACTTCGCTTTAAAACCTGCTATTTCACATGTTCACTTGGCATTTGAGTTTCTTGAGGCTCCTCTTCAGTGGATTAATGCATACACCAAGCAGTTTTCTCCAAAATAGTAGAAGACCCATAAATGTCAGTCCTTATCTTCCTAAGTGTCAGTAGATCAGAGCTAAAATCTCTAAGTTAAAGCTGATAAAGTTAGCAAAACTAAAATGCCATTTTACTGCCCTCTTTGTTCAACAGATACCTAGAAAATATGAAGAGAGTTACCCTGTGCTGGAAGGATCCTGACCATAAGTATGTTCATGGTAAAATCCTCCCTGCCCCCCTACACCTCAAAGTATCTTTACTCCCAGACATATGGAGAAAAAAAAAAAAAAATGAAAAGGGAACAACTTGACTTTAAAAATGGTTTTTAGATCATACCTGCACACACGTAAATTCTGACCCCTTCTTTGTTTACCAAGTGCATTCTTATATTCCAGATATTTTATTAGGTGCCATCATTTGATTAGTCTCTCAAGCTGTGGAAAGAACCAAAGCAATTCATAGCTTCCAATAGTATTTTAATTCTGCATTTTAAAGCATCATTCTGTAGCTCGCTGTCTGTGTTTTCCATTACACTGAAGTCTGTACTGGCTTGTAGTTCATTTTCAGGTTGGCTGACTGACTTTTGATGTTCCTTCTAAAAGTATCTGTGTTGCTGCATTCATCTGGGACACTGACTATAGTGACTGCTTATTTCATCTCTATTTCATATTACACAGTTCTTGCATATATTATCTTATAGATATCTGCAGCAGTTCTGTTACAGTTTACTGAACTGTTTGTCCTGGAAAAGCCAAAGTCACTGGGAGAAAGTATTTACTCACACAATGCATATTAATTCAACAAAGACAGTCCCTGATTAACACAGCAGGACTGAGTTCTTCTGAATATTCTGCATTCTGAAACCCAGTTGTCACTAATAGGCAATGCAGTGCTGATTAAATCATGAGAAAGGCCTCTGTTGCCTCGCTAAACAGGACCTGGGCAGTCAGCCTGCAACTGTCATCCAGCTGAACTTGCTAGACATTGGCAAAAGATAGAACAGGCTGAAGAAAGTTTCTCAAGCCTATGAAAGAGTAATTTTCCTTTCCATCTGCCATTGTGGAACATGATTTGCTTTTCCCAGCCAGGAAATCTTGTAAATTCCTGGAAAAATTATGCCTTCATAGTATCACTTGACCTATGGTTCTTCTGAGACCATTAGCGGCACACTTTTCAGGAGCTTTTAGTCCAGTCACTTCTCTCAGAAGTGCCACAGGGCTATAATTTTAGTGCTGCTAGTTGTCCAGTGTAGAAGGAACTAAACAGTGTATTTATGTATTATGTTATAGTTATATATTGGCTGTGATGCTAATTTGAGGTGCTAGTTTGAGTATTGCTCATGGATTGCTCAGGAATGGGTGTTCTAGTCTGAACAAACAGGAAATTTAGCATTCACTGATATCTGAGTTGTTTCAATTAAAAGTAAAAGCAAACCCATCAAAATCTTCCTTTTATTCCATCTTATTTAATTTATTGTACTTCCATATGATCAGGATAAGGAGGACTAAAATACATATACTTTTAAAATATAGTCAAGTGAAAACTGATTGGAGAATTACTTCTAACTACATCAGTGGAAAAACATCAGGGAAATAGAACTTCTGCATTTGCCAAAGACTGGCTTTATACAAGAGCAAATGGTCATGAATACATTTAGGAATACTTTTAAAGAAGGTTTCTAATCTTCAGAGAGATCAGATGTGAGAACAGCTTTCTAATAAAGCGTTGTAATAAACCTAAGAAATTAATCTCCACCAGTTAATGATCATGGTTAATTATAGTAACTGAGACTTACTTGATATTTTAGGGAGCCCCTTCCAGAACTTAATCC
Source organism: Empidonax traillii (assembly GCF_003031625.1). Lineage (NCBI taxonomy): Eukaryota > Metazoa > Chordata > Aves > Passeriformes > Tyrannidae > Empidonax > Empidonax traillii. The sequence goes on along the minus strand of NW_020955671.1, from coordinate 427,739 downwards.
TGTATTACAATCTCTACATGCTGAGGCCCTTGACAAAATGAAATTTCCAAACAAAAAATTATACAGGAAATCACATATGAAATCTAACTTTTTGACTATGTATTCTCCATTGCAAACTCAAATATGAGGACGTCTAGGCATATGCAAACCATATGTCTCTGTTCACATTTTGCTGTCAAATCTAGCAACAGAAATCAAGGCTAATTCTAGACCTTCATGACACCAAACATGTATAAGACATGACAGCCAAAATGAACTCTGAATCCTGTTCAAAGATATCTCTAAACCATCTTGCAGTTACATGAAAGATAGCAAAGCTGTGCACTTTAAGATTACAATCTCTGTGTTTTCTGCGATATAGCTGCAGCAGCCTTTGGGTTTAACACATTTGTGGTGGATTCCTGGGAGCAACAGCTCTGTGTGTGTTCTCATAACTGGAAATTTAAACACTTACAGGAAGACAGCACTAACAGATATATCAAAAGTTTTTGTTAGGAATGTGAAAGATTTTGAAAATTTCATTGTATTCCATCTCTATAGTTCACTTGGCACTCAGTTAATTTAGTTTTGAGTACTTACTCTCACTGGATTCAATAGCTAGCATGCTTGGAAGTCCAGTCAATTTTGTAAGCTGTATTAGCTTAATGAGGCATATATAGGCCCCCATAGTCTTTGAACTAATATGGCAATTTCATGATTAATACTAATTAATGACACATCAGTGCACATTTGAAGTGAATGATGAAAAAGATCACCCAACCCTGCTAATACGCTAAAGCAACACTCAAGCAAGGCATCAGAAAGGCAAAATCTTGATAAACATGCATCAGTTTTTTGCTGTGGTAAGCTGAAATCCAACAATAATTGTTTTTACATTGTAGGAGGCCCCAAACAGATTTGACTGTTTGCTTCTGCTTTCCGAGCTTGCTTTTCTTCCGTTTTTTTAAGCTGCTCCCTCAGTGTTGTGTAGAATGGAAACCAGCAGTGAGTAAAAGTGCTAGAAAGATGGGAAATGCAGATGATCACAGAATCCATCAGAAAAGGATATTCTATCCTACACCTGTTCCTAGACCAAAGGTTTAGAAACAACATTAGAATTTTTTCAACCTTGCACTTTTTCCTCAGACTGATGGTAAAAGAATGGGAAAGTTGAATCATGATGTCAATGAGAGAGATTGACTTTTTATGTATCAGCAAGCGAGAGGAAGAATGGACTGAAAATCAGACTAAATATATACATTTTGACTGTATAGCCCTGCAAACACAGGGGGAAGAAGCCATTGACAGTGATAAACAGTTATTTAGTTGGATAAATGGTCCCAAACCTGGGAAGCTATGTAGTGCCTTTTAGTGGGATTGCACAATAGCTATACATTAAAAAAAAAATTAAAAATGAGCAGACCTTAAGAGGGAAAACACAGATACTTTGACATCAATAAAAAAAACTCTCTTTCAGGATTTAACTTTGAAAAGATTTTGAATTGTTGGATAAAAGAGATTTGGGAAAAGGAAAAATCCTTACACTAAAATTTAACAAACTGCAAAATAGTTGATAAGGAAAACATCTGAAATGCTATTCTATGAGCTGATTGAAATTTTCTTGGACAAAGCAGTTGTGAATATACTGCTATGTGTTGGATGAAATAATAGGTTTTTTTAATCTTTTAACTTTTACTACTTCTGTAATAAAAGACACATAAATCAATTCTTTCCAGTGGTTTAAGGAATTATATCACTTTAAAAAGCTAGAAACGTGCCTTTCCACTTGGCCATGTCCCTTTAAGATGACATTCTAGTAAAGTATGTTCAATTATTCCAAGTTTGAAAACTCGTACTATCTTATTTCTATATTCAAATGATTTCACACTTTTTGGACATAATTAATCTCATTGTAATTTTGTATCTTAGCTGCTAGAGAGCAAGGGTTTCTGGCTTTCCTTCTGGCTTTCTTGCAATACTACCACAGAGCATATATATTGTGCACAAATTTATTTTTATTTGATGTGATAATAATACAATGATCTAGACAGAAACCTTGCTTCTGTAAAGTAAGTCTTTTCTTGCACACTGTAAATGAAGAATTATGCTATCTTCTGCCTCTGCTGAATGGAAATTCAAAAGCAAACCTTTCAAAGAACTTAATTTTAAGTCAAATATGATTAAGCACCTCAAATGTTTAACAGAATATGACTGGCAACATGGCTTTAGCTAGGAGAAAACTGAAGGGAATGACATCTTTCTGCTGTGAAGGTGGTAGAGATCATAAGTGAAGTAGGAATGATCTCCGTGCTGAATGAAGGGTTTACCTCAGTTTTAGCAGGGTTAATAACACTGGTTATTCATTGCAAATAAGGAAACTAATATTACCATGTCTGAATTAAAAGTGCTTTAGCCAGCAGCAGGAGTTTTACTATAAATTTAGTTGGACAGAAAATTCAGACACATTTTAAAGCAAGTCATGTCTGAAAATAGGGAGATGACTGGAAAATGGGATAAAATACAGGCAGGGTTGTAGCACACTAACTTCATACGAATTTGGTAGAGCTCTGCACTTTTCTTTCCAGATGTACCGGAAGGAGGTGCGGTAGGTTAGGAATATGGTCAGAGGGAAGGGGAATGACTATGGCTGATGCTGCCTGGTGTTGATGTACTAGTCAGCCTTGCTATTGCAGTGCTGAATTGAAGTTCACAGACCTTGGCTTTGAGCATCTCAGACTTCAGGGTTGCCTTGGTTGAGCCAGCTTGGGTCTGCACAGTGAACAGTGAATTCCCTTCTGGAAAACGCCTGAAAGGCTTCACCTGCACAGCCTGGTAAAATCATAGTGCACAGGACATGCGTAGGGTGTCTGTAAATTATAGAGGGGAACTGTTAATTACAGGGGAATCTTAGCACAAGAACTGATATACACCTAAGCATGGTGAGAAATGAGTTCTAAAAGGTGAAGTGTGAGATCTAATACACATCTGCATCTGGGAGAAACTGAGGGACAGAGAGAGAGAGAACTTTTATGATTGGACTGGATAGGCTTAGGGAAAGGGGATGCGTATTGCCTGTGCTTATTTTCAGACTTTGTGACTGTGAAGGCCAAGAGTGTTTCTGTTGAGGTCTCTTCTGACACTCTGATTTAAAAAGACTGTAAACATGAAGAGTTAAGAGGGAAACTGGGACAAATGACTTGGATGAAAACCTGACCCCAGTAAAATCAGTTCAAACTGCTGATTTGATGGAGCTAGGATTTCACCTTGACTAAACTGCTGAGATTCTCCTAAGTGTTTGTTTTGTCTGGTAACACAGAACACCTAGCAGCAGAACCACATAGTAAAACATCAAAGCCTTTATTTGCTCTGCGCCAGTTCAAGGTATGCACTGCAGTTCTAAACACTTCAGCACAACTTTATTCTTCTAAGAGAGTGGTTTATTTTCCCCTGTAAAGAAGAACTAGTAGCATGCTCTCTGAAGATAGTGTCACGCTGTCCTAAGTTGCTTGTTCTAGCAATAAAATAGGCATTTTCCCAGCACAAAGAAAATGACTAATTAAAATTTAATTAACATATTGAATGCCTTGGATGTTTCTAAAGGAAGAAGTACTTGAAAAGTAATGGCTTTTACTTAGAGTTTCTGGTTTTTCTCCTTTACTGCCAAGAAAGAGCACTTAGGTAAGCTCAGTTAAAAAAAATTCTCCATATTATGTTTTATATATAAGAGAGAAAATGTAGTGAGAGGTAGTAAAAGAAAGAGCTGGAAGTATAACTGCCAGTAAAACTTACAAGGCAATTTACTACAGTGTGAGCCCTGATTTCTACGTGGTTAGGTCCTTAGTTTTTATGCCCACTCATGCTGAATGACATGCAGAGCTGAAGCGTGTGCCTAAATTCTGATGGTTTTGCTGGGACACACACACAATCAGAAAGCTGGCAGGGGCCATTAGGGCTAAGGATGGACTAAATGAATGGGTTTGAACACGTGTTAACTCACATATATTTAAAGCCCCGTAACTTTTCTTCTCACTAGCATGGGAAAACATATTCTTCCTCCTGTACTTTTAGGTCACTGCCGTATTTAGCAGAAGTAAAGTCAATTTCTTATTACCATTCAGTTAATTCTTATACCAGATCTCCCAGGCATACCTGTGATTTTATCTGAAGATGAGATTCATGTGCCATGGACCAAGAGAGGCAGGTCTCTGATCCTGTCTATGTGTCTCAAGCTCAATGCGGAAAGTCCACTACTGTGTCTTCAAAAGTAATTTCAAAATGCAAATGGACTGGCTAACAGATTCTTGTCTCAGGAAGATAGGCAATTTCCTTGCCCTGTGCTCATTTATTTTTCATAAAGAATGAAGTATAGGGCAGAATTTTATTTGTTGACAGTTATCAGCAGTAACTCAGACTCAACACTGACCTAAATTCTTCCTTCTCAGAAGCACTGAAGTAGAAAATAATGAAGGTAGTGTTGTTTCTCAAATGCAAAACTTGAAATTACTGGAATGCCTGCAAGTTCAAGGCCTCCAGTTTTACTGTTCAATTCCTTATAGTAAATTCTTATGTAGAAAATTTTACCTATTTGCTAGATATTCCTGCACTAAACTAGATAGCCTAATATAATAGCTTCTCTTCCTCCCCCTCCAGCCAAAAAAAACCCTTTTTACTAAAAAGATTGTGAATATCATTTATGGTGGAAGGACAATCCACAATTTTATGCCCAGCTATATATTTTTTATTTTCATGGGCCTGTGGAATTTAGTGCTGAAGCACAGCATAATGGAATATCTGCAAAGAGTTGAAACGATGACAATATATTGGTGTTTGCATGTAATCACTTGGCCAAAGTAAACGCATGGAACTTAAATGTCTTGGTCCTCCTCTGCCTTCTTTACAAGAGTGAATATTTTCATGCCAGAGAGGATTTTTGTTTATGTGTTTGGTAGCTTCCTAATGATGTATCATTTTAAGGAACATTTCTTTGAGAAACAACCAAATGACCTCATTAAAGCCAGTGTCGGTGTTCCTAACAATCATCACATCAGCAAGAGCAGTTTTCATCAGTGACATTTTTAATTTACTGGAATAAATTACCCCAGCTAATGGTAATTAAAGCTCTGAGTAGAGCTTTGACTGTCTCACCAGGAAATCCCACCTTTCAGCCGAGAAGTTTTGGGCTAAGATACAGATAATATGGCAAGTTCCCAGTACTCGTTGCACCCTCAAATGGACTGGTAGGCAGCCAATTGTCTCATATATTGTCTCTGAATGCAAATTTATCTCAAATGTCTTCCTTTTACTGTTTCTCTTACTTCACTGTATTTACTGTAGTTGGTCAATTACTGGTTTCCCTGTGACATTAGGAATTTCTTTTTATACACTGGGAGCTGTCTACCTGTCAAAGATTTCCCCTCAGTCCCCAGGGGTGAGAGGAGCTGAACAGCATGGCTGGAGAAAATAAATTGCTCAGGAGCGTTCCCCACTGTGCTGAATCCAATACAGAAATACAAATGAGAGCAAATAGTGTAGCCAAAGATTGCCAACACTGTGCTGCATGGGATTTCTCCGCACAGGAGGAGAGGGAGACTTGACCTCCCTGGTATCCATAAAGGTCAGGAGAACCCATCCTGTCAAGGGTTGCAGATTTAAGGTATGCTACTGCAATGTTCCTTGGCCATCATCTTGGAAGCAAACAATACATGCTGTACCTCTAGTTTTACTCACCAATATATCTGAAGAAAATAGAATTATTATATTTTTTTCCTTACAACACAGTTTTGGGTGGATTTTGGAGGACTGCACATCAGGTAAAAGAACAACACTATTTCTCTTTGAAAAGGGTAATTCTGGATACAACAAGGATGAACTTTGGGCAGCCTTGTTTACGTGAAGGATTTTTGTTCCATGGGTACATTTTTGTAGCTGATTCTACTGTGTTTCTTTAAAGGCAAAGAAAGAGACAAAAAATTAGGAAATGTTATGAAATAGCAGCGACTGAGGTTAGCGATGCAAGTGAGGCAGAAAATCTGTGTTCCTTGGTCTGAATGCCTAGTGGTCTTATTTTGCTTCACGGAGTAATGGTTACATTTTCTCTACAACTTTGGTTTAAAAAATGGGTGGTGAAGGCTTTTTAAGAAAGAGTACCATATAAAATTTTCCCTGGAAATAGGTCTGAACAATATCTTTTATTTCCTCCACACACCTACCATATTTGAGGAGGCCACATGGCTTTTGTATGCCTCAGTATGTGCCTCAGCAGCTGTAGCCTGTGATGATTAAAGTGTTACTGTCAGCTGCAATAAGATGATGGTCTAGCCCTGAGAGATTCCTAGTGCTACTTCTTCTTTTTAGGGGTGCCACTCAAATACGGTGCTGCTTAAGGGAGGTCTGGGCCCCCATCAAGGCTCTGTGTGGGGAGTTTGTGTAGCCACACTCTGCAGTCAACTCTGAGGAAAAGGAATGAAGGTGAAGGTTACTCATTCTCCTAATATGGCTTTTTGCTGCCTCTGAAGTGTTCTGGTTCACATGAAAATAGCTACTTTACCATGATGTATTTTAGTACAGATAAATTTGGGAAATATAAAAGAGCCCGGGTGTGTTGCAAAAGTAGGTGGATTTATATGCTGTAGGATATTCTGCTAATAGAAGATGTCACTTCACTAATGTAATTTTGTATTATTCATACTTGCATATTGAATTTTCACTTTTCATATTGCAATTTGTATATTTCTCATTATTATGCTTTCCTAGACTGCCAGACTACACTGGGGAGTTGTTAGGTTGAGTATTTGGTCTACTTTTATTTTCTTATTCCTGCTGTTCCCTTTAGAGGTGTCATTAACATGAGAATTTGATGTTCTATATTTTTAATCATTTGTGTATCTCAGAGGGCTCCTTAGACCCTGTTATTTGGAAGTGTCTGTGTGTATTCAGAGACTGATAGATAGATATACATGCATATATATTGTGGTAGATGTTGGTATGTTTGAGGGGGAAGCTAATGACTGTAGTCCTGTATGTAAAGCAAGAAACTTAAATATGTCATTGCTATTTAATTGGTATTGAAATAAGAAGGAGCTAATATGCTGGAGTTCCCTTTGAAAATCTAGCTACTCATGCTAAGATAGCTATGGCTTAAAGTCTTTAACTGCAGAGTTTTATGCATGAGTGAACTTCTCCTCTAAATGTAGATATGTGTTTATATTTAAAGTCTAATGAATGCATAAGCATTTCCACTTCATAGTATGTCGATATTACACAGGGATCATGTTCTAGGATGCTATTGAATATTTGAAAAGTATGCCTCTTGAAACAATACAATTTGTATTTTGAAAGTTGTCAAAATCAACACTGAGACTATACCATTCTTACTATTTTTATTATTATAATTTTATTAATATTATTACTATTAACATGTCTGCAATGCCAGGAAGCCTGGACTTCATTTGCAACCCAACTAAGCTATCATCATTATTTCATCATTACAATCATCAAGTTTAATTTTTTTCATATTCTTTCTGGGAAATAATTATTGGGTCTTCTGTTCCCTTCTTTCCTTGTTAATACATAGAGCATACTTGTTAAGTTAGACATCTGTACAGTACTACCTCTCTTGTATGTTTTCTGTGTGCCTCAACATTTTTTTCTAACCTTTCTTCTTTTTTTTTTCTTTTTAGTTTAATTTCCTTCCTCATCCCTGCCATTGAAGGGTCAAAAGTTTAGAACAACCTTACAGAAGGTAACCTGATTTCATTTAACTGTTCCTTGTGGCTCTTTGCACAATCTGGTGGATGAGTTTGTAGTTCTGTTTCCTTGTCAGGAACACTTACCGACAGCCTGAGGCGAGCCTGAGTTCTAATTACACTGAAAAAGCAGCATTTTCATTCAAAGAAATTAATTCCATGGCAAATGACACATTATTTTTCACTACAAGGCTTTCTTGTTGTGATAAAAATGGCCCTTAAATGGTACAGATCCCCTGTGAACAAAGTGAGAAAGCTCTATGGAGTAATTCTTATATGAAAATAGACCATTTGTTTTAGACACTTTGTAAGTGTGAACAGGGATTTAATCAGTAAACCTGCAAATCTATATGGAAGGCATTATTTCTGTCTCTCAGATAAGTAAATGTGGGCATTCTGGTGCTCTGTGAGCTTCCGCTAAGGTCAGTTTTGGTGAAGGAAAAGTCATCTTCTCCAAGGAGTGTTGTTCTGCTGCTCTGCTTTCCTGCTACGGGAAGAAAAGGAGCAGATCAGGTCCCATCTATTTTTTGATCTTCTGCCACTGCAGATATTTCATAGAAATGAAATTATGCACCTGGAAAAGACAGTGTAATCAACCCTGATTGCATTAGAAAAGAGACATTTTCCTCCATCACTGAAAATTCATTTCTTGTGCAAGGAACTCACTAGAATTCAAACGTAACCCTGGATTCGTTCCTTGAGCTGCAGTGTCAGCCAGCCTGCAGGTGTCTGCTGTCTCCGCTTGCTCTCTGCTGCAAAGATGCATTTGTTCATCTGTGTCACAGAAGCAAGCATGTTTTCATGTCCTTTGTAGACAGCTTCTGACACTACTGGCATGAGCTTTCTTCCCCAGACTGCCTATGGGCCTTTTATGAGGGCTCTCCAGCAGCTTCAGATGGCTGGATCTGTCTGCCCTGTCGAGGCACAGCACAGTGCTCAGGACAAGGAAACCGGGAAATACGTGATGTCTGGAGGTAGCTCGAGATCAAAAACAGGACGACTGTTGCTCTCTGCATGGGAATGTTAGCTCTGCAGCACATCTGATATGTGAGTGTTTGCCTCTCAGTATTGCCAGATGGGTATAAATCTGGGCTCTCAGGATCTGGAGTGCTAAATTTGTCAAGATGGCATTGTGAGAATATTAGCTGCTAACTGCTAAACGTTTTGTTCACCAAAAGGCTGCTCTTGATGCTTCCTGACAAACTATGTGAGATGTTTGTCATTTTCCCCCTCCCTTTCCCCCCCCCCCCCAAAGTTTCTAGCCAGTGTTTATCTTGCCCGGGATTTAAAACTATGTTTGCTTTAAGCTATGTGAAATAACATGTAAGTAAACAACATAAATATCAACCTGGCAATTTAAACATTTTCACTAAATAAAACTGTCTCCCCATTTTCCCACTGCTGTTATACATTCTTTAATATCTATGGTCTTTTAAGAAAAAAAAGCATATTTATTTATTTATAAATCATATTCATTTTAATTTCTAATTCTCGAATATCAGATTTAGCTGTAAGTTTCCTGCAAAGTCAGGCAAATACCCTCCCCTGTGCTGCTTATGCCAGGATGTACAGTACTATCAATTGGTTTATTACCTCTGTTCTTTCTAAGCTTTTGATTGTAGTCATAAACCCCAAAAGGACTCATTAAGCTTTTTTTCACTTTTAGTTCCATGTGCTTGGAGCACTTTTAAAAAATAAAGGTTTAAACCTAAGTAAAACTATTCTGAACAAGTTTTTAAAAATCAGACCAGTCCTAGTTCAGCAGAAAGAATGTGCGGTCTTTCAAGAAGTGCTTTGGTCTGCACACAAACCATTACTATTTGTAGGTTCTCACAAGAAGGGGAAAAATACAGCTTTCAACAAACAAGCAAGAATAGCTCTAATCAAAGAGTAGCTAGAAAGAGAAACTAAACCCAAAACTGAAATTAGAAGGTAAGATGCACAGTCTGGAGAAGTTTTGTGAGATATAAGAATTTCTGCAGATTAGAATAATTTGACAGAAAAAAAAAGAAAAAAACATTATCTTGCAAGCATTTTGTAGGATGCATTTGCACTAATTTGTACCAGTCAGGAGTATCCTCCTGTAGCAGGGCTATGCAGTCCTTTGTAAAACGATTGCAGTTTTTTCTGTAAGAACAGAATGCTCTTTGGGCTTTGGAAAACAGCTCAAACTTCAAACAACATTATGTTCAGTAAAAATATTTGGCATAGAGATGATGGTGTTGATTTCCCCTACCATGAAACAGTCTTACTTCTATAGCAGCTTAAATAAATTACTTGTTAACATTTACAGCTGTTAACTTACTCACTCATCCCATCACAACAGATCAGTGTCAACTGGAGTGAAAACTGTGTTAAAGCAACTGGATTAAACAAGACAGAAAAAATTAGTTCTGGAAAGTTGAAACATTTAATTACATGCTGTTTCTTGAGCATTGGCACAGCAGTCCAATGACTTTCCCCAGGCTCTGGGTGAGCACAGAGATCTGCTTGTACACTGTTTGTCCTAACAGCAGGACAGGTTCAGAAACAACTTGATCTTGTTTGTGAATGGCCTGTCTGAAGAGGTGTGCAGACATCCTCATCTCACAGGGGCATTTGAATCCCATTGCTGTCTTCTGACCCTGGCATAGAGTAGGGTAGCAAAGGGATGAAACTTGGAATCTGGTTCCTTTTTCAGAGAGTCTGTGCTTTGAACTTAAAATTGCTGTTAAAGTGGAAGAATTTCCCCCCTAGTAATGCATGAAGATTGGTCAAAGTTCTTGCTTGTTTAATTGCTAAAGTATTACAGGGACATGAAAAATATTCCTTTTATTCACTATTTAGGAGACAGTGTATATAAAATCCAGCCTATTTGGCCATATTATAGGTGTAGTCCACTTTAGGAGAAATGGGTTTCAGATTGCTCGCTGATTTCAATATAGAAATGGCCTAATCTGTGAACTTTGGTTAAATGCATGGTACATAGTTTACTTATTTGGGGATTTACCAGATAGAATGACCCTTGGTTAAAAAAGCCAAAACATTTTTTTTTTTTTTTCTGTGGAGGTGGTTTGATTTTTATGATTGTTTAACGAAAGTAGTGGAGTTAAAGTAAAATAACAATCATCTGGAAAGCTGTAGTGGCTAAGCAGGAAGGCTGGTAGACAAGATGTGGAACTAAAATTCTGGAAATTCAGCATCATTCACTCTCCCAGGTCCAAGGCTTTTAGCTTAAGAAGTACCCAGTTGCCCCTGCTTAAGCCAAATCTATATCCTTCCAGCATGCATCTCTGCCTGTTGGTCAACTGAGACATTTAAGAAATAGCATCCAAAAAGATATTTGAAAAGAAAGCATAAAGATCTATAGGTATTTTCTTCTTCTTTTTTTTTTTTTTTTTTTTTTTTTTTCCATGAAAATGCAAGACCAGGTTCCCACTTCTTTCAGAATACGTAGTATACAATATAATGAAATTGGTAGGATGATATAGGGACATAATATAAACAAAATAAATAGTAATAAATAAACAAAATCCAGAAATCTCTACAAATACCACGCTGTAAATAATCCCTATTTTTCTAACACCTGAGGCAAACAAAACAGATCTAGGCTTCGATACTGAAGAGAAATCCTGATGTTTAGAGCTCTAGACAAGATCCTGTCTTTCTTTCCTATTTCTTTGGAGGAAACTGGCTTTTTCTGAGCTGAGGGTCCTGAAAACCCTCCCCTTTTTCTCATCTCTTAGGAAAGGTTCTGATATGGGGATGTCAGGGTCTGGCAGAGTGGCTCAGTATGACGGTGAGAATAGGCCAGTCCCTACACAAAGCCTTGTAATAGGAGTTTTATTGGTGTGCTGTGTTTTAATTGATATGCAGTGTCTAGAATCTGATCAAAATAAGGGACTATTTGATGATAACGCCAGTGGAGTACAGTGCATTTTTAATCTCAAACATAGTTAACTGCTCAAAATACTGATCTTAATGGGATACAAAAGAAAGACAGATTTCTCTAATGCCAATTCAATATTATTGCTTTTTTTTTCCTGGGGTCTGCATCTATGAACACTGTTCCAAATATTATGAATGCTGTTCCAAATATAACAGGTGGTCATACTATATTTAACTAGAAACGGTTTTCAGGCTGCTTTATTAAAATAGAAAGAAATGCAAACATGGCTTCAATTTTGTCAATGCAAATTAAAAATATGTTAAGAAAAAATCCTGATGTTGGTAATGGCCTAATATAACAAGGTTATAAATAAATTGCTCACTGTTCTCATGTATTTTTAGTAAACGGATTTGGGAATAGCACAACAAATCCCCAGTGTCCAATTAAAGTCTCTTAACTAATTTAACAAATGCATTGTAAATTGGTAGCTGGAGATACTTTAAGTAAACATACATTTCACAGAGGAACTTCAATAGCCAAACAAATGGAAAATCAGTTCAAATGGTTTAGCTTTCTCAATTGTCCTTAATAAATAAGTCATAAGAAAACAAACACAATTAGCAAGCACAATCATCATACTTTATTTTACAGTTGCATGACAACATTTTGCTGTCTGTGTCTTTCAAGAATGTCTTAACCAAGAAGCAATTCATAAGGTGATAAAAGCCTCAGCGGAGTTCTTTTTTTTTCCACTTTTTTTTTTTTTTTTTTTTTACTCAAGGTTGCAATTATTTTGATGAGCTTTGTTCGTTTTGCTTTCAAATTCTTTCCAAATGAATGGTAAAAAAACCCAATTCTCTTAAAAATCGGAGGCAGTTAACTTAGTAGTGAGTAAACTCTGTGTCTGATTTAAAAAAAAGGCCCAGATCTCTCCTTTTCTCCCTTGGCAGAACCATGCCAACCAGCCAACCGATGAAATGAAACATCTGGCTTTCCAGTGAAGATTGCTCTGGCATTTTGCTTGCACAAATTCTGTCCTTGTGGAATCCCTGTAAAGAGTGCAAACTGTGCATCAATTAAAGAAGACAGGACATGTACAGCAGCTGAACAGAATGTGTGCTGGGACTGCGTGTGATGAGACTACATCAAGCAGGAAAATCAAGTGTAAAAAGATGTAGCTGTGGAAAATCTACTCAAGAGCAAATAGTTAACAAATTGGGAGGCAGAAAACAACAGTCCAATGGGTCTTGTTTTTGTGGAGAACTTAAGGCTAAATAAGTTCATGGATAGTGGTGAAATTTTTCCACCTCATGATTTTTTATTAAAAAAAAAATTATCTGATCAATTAGATAAAAAAAATCACGTAGACTTTCATGGTAAGTCAGTCAAAAGACATGAACATAAAAGAAGAAAAGACCAGGATTTTCTCCCCTCACTTTGAAAACTTATCAGACCAGATGTTCATAGGCACAACCAGACACAAGGTCTGCTTGTCCAGGTATCAGAAAGTTGTAGTCAGGAGGTCTTGGTCTACAGAGGAATGTAGCACATCCCTCTGAGTGACATTCTGATTTATGCAGTATAGAAAAAGAGGAAAAAAAAGGCAAAGCTTGAGTTAATAATTTGGAAAAGGTTGGTCTCATATGGCATTGGTGACTCAGACCCTGCAATACTTGGTTGTGTCATAACTTCAGACTCTTGTATACTGCAAAAAAATGGAAGAAATGAAAAAGAACTACAAAAATGGTCCTGAAAGCTATAAAAATGCCTTCCAATGCCAAAACAAAAAAAGTGTTGAAGTGAGATGATAAAAAGAATGAAAAACTACTTGATCAAGCTCAAAGACAATATTCTGGACAATTTCAAAATCTAACCCAAAAGAATGAGGCTTTGTAGCAAGAAATACATAATTCTCATAACTTGAAAAGTGAGATTTGACAGAAGGTGTATGGCAAAAAGAAATTGTGAATGCATTTAGAAATAGTTGCCTCCAAGAAAGAGTAAACTGTGAGACACCTACCAGAATTCTTGCAGGCCACATTCAGATACAGTTCTTCAGGCACTTCCTGATTAAAGAACATCAGTAACTAAAGTGAAGTCTTTTAGGTTATGTTTCCACAGTAAGGTAAGGGATATTAGTGTGCTATTTCAGATTTATGCTTCTGCATAAGTGAACTTCAAATACCTATATGTTAATATTAGATGAAAAAGCACTAAACATGTTGGTGAAGCAAATGTCACAGAGCCGTGACTATGTCCTAAAAACTGTGCTTCTGATGCAGCTTGTGCCTATCCAGAGATGCTGAAAGTGTTTATTTAATAGACATTGCTAAACTGGATTTGTTGTTCAGGCGCTGAAGACAAGATTCTCTTGGAAGAAACTGCAGCTGCAGCAACAGCAGCAAAATTTCATTTACTTCCAATACTGCTTTGGGCAAGATATGGAGAACAAGAAAGAGGCCAACTAGAAAGGTGGGCAGATGGGTTGTGCCTCTTTATCTGAAACAGTTCTCACATTGTTATATGAGCTTCCAAGAATGTTTCCAAGAGAAGTTCTACACCACTGGTAATATTGCTGAGGGAAAGCAAAATCCTTTCTGCAGAAATGGGAAAAGTCTGTGATACTGACAGGGAAGAGTTAACAATTCAGCTGAGATTTTCAGCTTTCAACAAACTTCAATTTCAAAAATGCTTACGTCACAAATCTGTATCTGCAGCAGCTAACCCAGCACTAAAGAGAGACGCATTTGAATATTCAAGTTCAGAAATATGAACAAGGGAATGCAACTCATAAGGTCATTTTCTAAACTTCCTCTCCAGTCACATCATGAAATGTGTTTTCCCAGTCCAACCTGGGAAGGTAGGTACCTGTGGGAACCATTTTATCCTTAACTGTCAGGTCCATAAGCCTCCCAAGCTTACACTGGTTAGTCTGTTGCTAATTGTTTTATGTTCTCATTAATGCCTAATAAAGAAAGCCACTAAAGCTCAATATTGTTAATAGGAGGATCTAACAAAATGTAATTAATTTATTTCCATTAGGTTAACATTTTGGACTGTTATTGGTTCATCCTAATAAGGCAAGCTTATTAAAGGGAGTTTTAGACAAATTGAAACCGGGCCTGAAAACAGCAATGAATGTTACTGGACCCTTCCACCACACAATCATTTTCCTTTGCCATTTTTCACACTCCTGTTTTTCTGTGTAACTACAAGGAGCTCTGTGTAGGTAAATTTTGTGCTTTTTTTCCACACTGGAGAAAAAAAAGTCTTCATTCCTTTCTCTGTTTTCAGTTTGTTTGGGTTCCCCCCCCCCCAACTTCTTGATTAATTAATTAACTGGCAGTGGAAACAAGCAGGTTAGGAGGGAAGAAAGCTTTCCCCTGCTGCTTCTATCATGACCTATAGGAATCACCATAAGGCAACTCCATCTCATTTTTTTCCAGTCCTTTGTCTTTCCTCAGGCTTTCAGCATGACAGTTTACTCAGTTATAAAAGTGATTTTGTAATATGGACCTGACTCAGTCCTGACAGAATATAGCCAAGTCATCACACTGATGACTGATTCTCTAAAACGTATCCAGTGGATCCATTTAACCTGAGTCACTGTCAGCACTCGAACCAAACGCCTCTCAGACACTACCGAGCAGAGGAGGGTTTGAAGCAGTGCTGTTGTTTCCCAGTTGCTGTGCAGGGCTAAGATCAGGCTGTTCTTTTCTGTGTCTCGCAAGACAAAGCTTAATAACGCTGGATGTCTGCTTAATTAGTTTGGGGATTTTCTCTGGATCTCCTCTACAGAAAATCCAGCCACTGAGGGAGGAATTAAAGATTCATATGTCTCTTGTGGCAAGCACCTTTATGATATCTATCACATCCTCATGCAGAAAACATTTGAGTACTCCATGCTTTCAAAAGATTTCCTCTGGCACAATGTTTCATAAAAATTAATAGATTAAGGTGTGTTATTTGCTCCCCAGTTCTTCTGAGGGCCAAAAAAAATTGAAATGAACCAGTTGATTCAGGCTAAGCCATAGGAATTTGGCATTCATTCTGTAGTTTAAGTACATACATTATAGTGTTTTGGATACTGCTTCCAACTTTAGATGTTGGAAAATTTACTCTGAACACGGCAAAGAAAAGGGCACAGTTCAGCTCCCAATTTCTGTAGAACAAGGAAGCCTCTCATGCTATCAAGAAGACTGTGATGTGTAATCGAATGGGGCACAGCTTTAATAACAACTATATTTTAAAAGGAAAACCATGAAAGCAGCAGTCAGTCATGAACGATTTAGGAAGACAAACTGCAGTTTAATTTGGTTTTCATTATGTTGAGTAACAGAAATTTTACACTGAGACAATATAGATGGCATGTTTACCTCTTGTACATCCGTAAAAGAAACTTTACAATTTTGTATTTTTAAATATATTTTATGGGGGTTTTTTTTAGAAATGAAGGATGATTTGGAGTAATATCTTTTTGCTGGAGAGGACATAGAATTTGACCCATTTTTCTTGTAAATAATTTGTTTCTGGTTGAACTGTTTTACAGGGAGAGGAAGGACAAAACTTCTTTCTCATTTATCCAAATCATAACTGCCCTGGATTACTAAAACAGAGGATGATTTCTCAATTGAACTTCTTGAATTACATGTGACTTTGGCTAGCAGGATGAGAAAAACTGGGATATTCTGTTTGTTATATAAGGCATCTTTTGTGCTTAGAAAAGAAACGGATATAAGTTGACTTAAAGGTGCTCACAAGATTTTAGAAGTGGCCTTGTACATTTGTAGTAGTTTCAGAGCAGTAGGAGCATGGCATTTCATGCAAACCTGAGGGCTTTATGCTTGCCATAACTTACTGAGATGTGTATATAAGAGGATAATTGAATGTAGGGAAAAATATTGCACTTGCAAAGGGCAAGCTGCACCAACGTATTTTTTTGCATGAAAGTATTACTTGGAAAAAAAGGAGGTTCATTTACTTGTGCAGTATTTCTGAATTAGTACTAGTCTGTCTTTTTTTTTTTTTTTTATTCAAGCTCTTTCTCTCAAAGGTAAATAACAAACAGTCTTTACTTGCATGAACGAGGAAGCAAATAATTTTAATGTATTGAAAGTCTATAAACACAGTGAAATTAATCACTGTGATCCACAAGATATTTCTCTGCACTTCTTCACTTGAGTCTTTAGTCAGCTACTCTTGCTCAAATTCACAGCCATTGATAGATACCTATTTCTCTCTCAGAGAGAATCCTAAATCTGAAATATGTGTTTTGTTGGAATTAATACGCTTGGGAATCACGCCGTGCTTTTTAATTCATCTTCAGGCTTACGTGCAAGTCATGATAATAGTAGATTCGTGGCTAGGAGGAAGGAAGGAGTAAAGGGGCAAGAAAAAAGACAAACTTTCCTGAGAATTAAACTCAGCCATTCTCAATGTAATAATATGGTCAGCCAAATGCTTTTTGCAAACTTGAGGTGGGAGTCTCATGACAATTGTGTGCCTATACTTCCTACTTCTTTTTAGGATGAAAATGACAGCTCATTTCTTTATGTCAGTTCTGATAAGAGCACATCCCTGCATAAAGACAGTTATTCTTTTTGTGCTCAGGTTTCATATCTCTCCACTCCCATTTGGGAGAGGAGAGGAGGAAAGAATAAGAGAAAGGGAGTAAGAACTGGAAAAGACCTGATTTCTGTTGCTATCTGAAATATCACAGAGGATTGGAGGATTTTGGTACTGTTTTAGAACTGCTGTTTCAAATACTGCTAGCTGCAGCTCTTGTTTTAAAACCCAGTGTTTCCCTATGCAATATGGTATTGCTGTATTACTTAATCAATTAAAAGACGAACTAATGTAAAAGTGGGTTTTTGACCACATTATTAAAGTTCCCAGATGCACACAACAAAAGATTAATTTTCCTTTTGACTCTCTGTAGGGAGGAGATGTGATTATATGATATAATTCCAGTTCTGTTTCTCTTCCCCAACTTACACATGCTGGTGCTTTTGTTTATCTTAGGTTATTATGGAAGGTGCTATGGGAAATTTATGGTAATCAGTTAATGAGGGGTTTAGAAATAAAAGGATAATTGCCTAAAAATCACTGGGGAAGAATGAGAAAAATCATCTCAGTGTTGTATTGGAGAGGCAGAGATACCAGATTTCTACAACTGCAGTATCAGGTGCTGTGGAGAGGGTCGAACCTTCATGCATCATCATTATTTTCAGTCAAAGGAAGACCATACATTAATGGTACCTGCACTAGCTTCTCTCTATCCTCTGGCCTGAAGCTTTATTTCAGGCAAGTTTTAAGGCTCTGGGCAATATCTGCTTAGGATTAGAGAGCACTGTGTATTTGCTAAAGGCAGCTGTGTCCCTGCTCCTGAAATCATTCCTTTAGTCTGTGCACTTGCTTTCTCAATATCTTCTTCCTTTTCCTACAGACTTCAGCCCCAAAGAAACCTTTATTACTATTTTACTTATCCATTCTCGTATGCAGGTACTTCTGTTTTTTCTTTCTTTTCTCCCTGCCCACCCCCAACACCCTGCCAAGGTTTATAGTATTTTTCTCTACATTTCTCTCCTTTATTGAAGATTTCAACTTTCCTTTACGAATCCCTACCAGGATTTGTCATTGTCTTTGTCTGTTTTCCAGGTCTTTCCTCATTCCCTCATTCCTTCTTTTATGTTTCTGTCTTATCTCCTGTACTTTATTTTTCTTTATAGTTCTGTGTCTCATTCCTCAAGAAGTACCCTTATGCTGCTCTTCCCTCTCCCTCCTGACTCACTGCCAGTCTGAAAAGCTTCGTGAAGAAATATGAATCTCCTAAGAAGCAGCACTTCTGAGGGCTCTAATACGTCTGCTTTCTATAAACATGAGAGAGAGAGAATACAGAAAATGTTGCATAGAAAATTGTTAGCCATTTTCTCACCAGGGAAAAATTCACAGGGGAGACTTAGACCTCCTATTTTGAAATATCCTCCCACAAAGTAGATACCGTGTCAAGATATCAGAGCCTGATATTATCATGTACGCTCTCACCTGTAGAAGAGACCTTGGAATAAGCTGGGAACAATACTGCACCAGCCAATGCCCTATATCATGTTGCAAGAAAACTACCTGTTCTGGAACTGCATTGCATGATTTCTCAAATGCAGATAAGAATAAGGCATTTTATATCTGCTTCTTTTCCCTTTTCTGCACCACACATTGTGAAAATGAAATGCTATCTAGAATTGGTCTGTTGATCTGAGATCTGCTGCAGCTCTATGTCTCTGGGAACACCAAGTAGTCAGTCCTACAAGAGGGAAAGGATTCGCCTGGCATTAAATGGCTGAAGGTCAAAGTCAGAGGGAATGGGCAATGGCACCCCTCGAAGATCATCTCAGCAAGCTCCACAATGAGCAGGGCTGCCATGAAGGCAGTATGCTTATCTGTTACAGCCTCCTGCTGTTTTAAAGTGTAAACATGCCACTTATGTCTGCATTGCTCTTGTTTTTCTTCACTATGCAGGTGTAAACCCATGCAAAAATAATGCACGTGCCACTGGCTGCGCTGCCATCAAACATTTACAGGGTTGCTGCTGTGTATCTGCAAAGCACACTTGCTGCCAGCAGAGTGGGGTGCATTGTAGGAGGGGTCCAGGGGATCTGCAAGGCACTGCCCATGATTGCAGCCTGTCTTGAACAAAGCTAAAAGGGAGCACCACCACTGAGACTGTGTGTTCCTGTTAACATCAATTATTGCTGTGTGTGGAGACTGGCTGGGGAAAGCAAACAGCATATGATGGCAGTGGAAATAAAGCATGCTCCCTGCTGACTTACATCATGTAAAAACTAGCACCTCCACTTAATATTTCTTATTCATGCTTAAATTTTGAAACAACACACTACAGCATGAGAATATTTGTAAACCATACTGAAAATATGCTGTAAATCGTTGTATACTCTCAGGTCTAACTCAGCAGCATTGTACATTTCTCTGTCTATAATCCAGAGATGTGTTGCAGGAATGTCTGTATATTGAACGTCTCCAAATACCTTTTAACAGTCTTGTGAATGAAGACGCAGGGTGAATGACATTAGTCAAGACTGAGGTCCAGAAGGATGGTAACAGCTGAATCATCAATCACCCCTTGTGATAAGATGCACAGAAACTTCTTATAAGAAGAAACAAGTGTGATCTATTTTCTGATCCCTGTGCTTATCTGCTTTTTTTTTTTTTCCTAATAATACAGAACAACTGCTATATCTTCTGCTATCCACAGTTTACAAAAGTGAATCTATCTACTAATCTATAACTATTTCTGGATTTCATTTTAATGTATTTCTTGTACATAAGCCTTAAAGCATTTTACAAAAGAAGCCAGCATCAGTGTTCCTGTTTTCATTAGAAATGAAATGAGAAATAAATGAAACACCATGAAGAAGAGCCCATGAAAATCAGCTCCGTGGCAGAATTAGACCAATGGCTGTTTTGGCATATCTTAGGTACA
Source organism: Empidonax traillii (assembly GCF_003031625.1). Classification (NCBI taxonomy): domain Eukaryota; kingdom Metazoa; phylum Chordata; class Aves; order Passeriformes; family Tyrannidae; genus Empidonax; species Empidonax traillii. Next base: position 407,650 of record NW_020955671.1, on the reverse strand, counting down.
CCACCTTCTTCTCCAGTCCTATTGACTCCTCCAGGTCAGTGAAACAGCTTCTGAACTGATATCTAGCTAGGGAACACTGAGGTTTTAGTCCTAGTAACTGAATTCTCAACTCTAAATTCTCAAGATATATCACGCCTTTGGATATAAACTGCTTAAACAATTGTCCAGTGAGAGTTATGAGTATCAATATATTAGGACACACAGGTAATTATTAAGGTTAAAGCAATGAATACATTTACTCTTATCTGACAGTTTACATCATTTGGGAAGTGTTCTGGGATTTATTGTTCACACTGGTTGATGAGAACTGAGTATTTAAACTAACATTTCAGAAACTACACGTGCCAGAGTTGATTTTCCCACACTGAACTTCTATCAGTAATTGCTCATTTTCATCTAAATTTAACTGTTGATACCAGAATAAATGTGAGGTAGTCTGAAGAAAAATATTCAGAGTATGTCTTGAAAATATGACCGTACAATTTTATTTTTGCATAATAAATATCACAATCATATTAATATTATGTTGAAATTAATTGCTTGAGAAAGGTAATTGTAAACATTTTAGTGCTTTCATAGGCAGCAAGTATTACTGTCATTATATTTCACTAGAACTCCATTAAAATCTAAGATATCTCAATATGCATCTTGGCCAGGAATCTTGTGCTGTGCTAGCTAACTGCTTTTCAATAGTTTTATAATTGCTTATAATTGTATCAGACAGGGTTGTCAAAGATGAAAATTTATTTTGGGCCCTTTAGTGTTTGCGTGGAAAATTTCATTTGCTTTGGAGGACTTTTTTTCAAAATATGAGCATTCTGCATTTCTGAAGAATCGCACATTAAGAAAAGAAGCACATTTTATTGAGTTTGAGCACTGAAACCCCCACAAAAGTAATTCTTAAAATGCTGAGACATTTAAAAAGTCTTGGCTCTTTCCAGGGTTGCTTGGAAGTACCTCAGAAGTGTTATAACCACTTTGGAACTTGTAATTCAAATGCTAAAGAATTATACTGAAAGGAAAAAAAGTTATTTGGGGAGTTAAACAATGTTATTTCGATGATTTTAGCACTTTTCTAAGTAATGCCTTCTCTGTCTCTCACTCTGTTTTTAAATGACTTGGTTAATGAACCTCTTTCCATTACTGGTGAGACTCTTCCTCTAAATACCAGTGAAAAAAGAAAATAACCAAAACCAGTTAACAAGTAGCAGGTAGGAGTCAAATCTGGGAAAAGAAACTGGCTGAATAGATCCTGGTGCCACATCAGCATGGGGCATTGGTGATCATTGTGCCATAGGTGTCCAGGCTATTTCCTGATTCTGCAATAAAATTCATTTCTGAATAATAATAAATTAATACCCTGCTGTTTTATGATTTGGTTTGCAAAGGAGTACCCTGCCTTGTTGAAGTCAAATCACTTCAGATTTAGAGCATAAGAGAAGCGTGAAATTTTAGCAGTATTGATAATAAATCAAGCTAGAGAAATGATATTGCAGTTCTTGGGGAAAAAAAATGAAACAGCACATAAAAGAACCACAAGAGGTGTGTATGTTGATTTTAGCACAACACTTGATAGTGATTCCATGAAAACAGATGTGGAAAGTTATTTTACTTTGTTTAAAATATGAACAATGCAGTTTGGGCCAAGAAAAAACCCATATAAAGCATCATAATTGAGGAACAATAAAAGTAGGTGTCCCTGGAGAAGTTGCATCTAACTAATATTTTCATGAATGCAATGGAAGGAGAATTAGGCAATGTAGGAATGGAATAGTAAATGACATTAACTTCTGAGCATTCAGGACAAGTAATCAAAAAGAAGAGAAAATCCACAACAAAAGAAATTGCAAAGAGGAGTGAAGGATAAGAAAATGAGACCTAGACTGGCAAATATAAAATGGGAAATTTGTGATAAATGTGCATGGAAAAATACGGCCGCCTGGGGAAAAAAAGGAAAGCTCTCCAATAAATGCAATACGGTTTTTAATGCCATAATGCATTTGGAAAAATCAGATATTTGGATCATTTGTACAAAGACATGATGTCACATGGAGGGCCATTGCTATCCAGGGCTTCTGCTTCCGTCTCATCTGCGCTAACCAGAAGATATTTACTTTTAAGTACAGATGTACTGCAAAGCTATAATTCACAAAAATCAGGATCAACTTGCTAGAGAAATTGATTCATTAGAGAACTTTACATAATCCAGCAAAATATGTCTGAAAGGTTACATGTAGGAATTTGTTGATAGGCTAGAAATATTTAAAGGCATTCTGGGTGAGACGGAAATGGCTGGTGTGTGAGAGTTTGATTTGCTGGTCTAGCAGGCAATACTGCCATAAAAAAAGTATGGACAGATTTCACTGACTGCTGCCCAGATATTTGCAGTAAGTATTAGAAGTAATTTTTTTTTCCTTTAGACGTAACTGTCAGCAGGATTTAAAAAAACTAATATAATATACACTGAAAAGTGGTCAAGTATGCAAGATGTTCTTTCCCCAAAACTACACCCTTCCTCCTAATTTGTATGTTTGAGAAGATCCTGGATCTTGTCTCATACAGCCACTGACAGAAGTAGGGGGGCAGCCAGGGCAGTAGAAACACATCCTCTGATAGACAGGTGTAAATAGCTTCTGAGGGAAGGTGGGAGCTCACTTTTGTGCTCATGTCCTCAATTTGAGTGACAGTTGCAGGCCAAAACTGTGTGAATGAGTAGCAAACCATATTTGAATTCATCTTTTCTAGAACATCTTATTTGTGCCAATATCAGTGACTGGGGTTTTTTTGGGAGATAAAACATCTCCACTCAGAATGTTTATTTATGTAAGAGAGAGAAGATGGGAAATAAAGTGCTGAATCCAATTTTGGACCAGACCTAGAACTAGTAAACAGAATAATTAGTTATTACATAGGATTAGTAGATGTCTGGGGAACTGTCCACTTGAAGATAGCTAGCCAGGTTTTCCTTTAGTGAGAATACAGATTTATCCTACATGATTTTACCTGACTTCGTCAGACTTCCCTCACTTGCTCCGTCATCATGAGTGTAAGTGAAAGATCATTTGATCCCTTGAATAGCATTTGTTTTCAACTGTCCAAGGATAGAAAAATCCCTTCTACTTTAAAAATAAAATTTAAAATAAAAAATGAAATCAGTCTTCATGCATGGAAGGGTGAAATCTGTTGTTGTTACATGTGCTTCACTACCATCATATACAGGGAAATGCACAGCAGAAAGTTTCAAACTATTTTTCATCACATTTTAATGGAATCTGGGGGTCTGTATTCCCTTAAAAGCGTGTTAAGTGTTGCCGCAGATGTGCCCAACTAGAAGGATACTGCAAGTGTTAGTAAACATTTAGGAGCACTTGTTTGTGGCTTCACATGCAATTGCCCATTTTTCATGAGGTGATGTAATAACTATTGATCGACTCCTGAAGACATTGCTACACTTACGTTTTTTCTTTTAAAACTGGGTTCGCTACCTTGGAAAATGTTGGGTTTTAACTCATAAAAAGTTGCAGCTTTACATGGTCTATTAAAATCCAGCCTTACTTGCTTTTCCAGTTATATCTCTTTTTATTTCTGACAGGCTGCTAGCAATATAGCCAGGATGACACACGCTGTTTGATATCCCACGACTAAAGCACGTGCAGGATTCAGAAACTAGGCTAAATTAGGCTCACAATTTTTAATGAGTTTTGAATTATGCAGTTAATCTATTTGTGAGTTTTACAACTCTTTCATTCTGAAAGAAAAAAAAGGAAAGAAATGCAAACAGACAGTCAAAAAATGATATCTAGTTATTGGGCCACATGTGGTAGAATGCTGAGGTTTTATTTTCTTCTGGAAATACTACCTCTTATAAAGCCCATCCATCATATGTAATGAGGGCTGTCAGGAATATTTAGCTGAGAAATAGCTACTTGATATGCTAATGGTGCTCCCTTAGTGAATTCCTTTGGTTCTGCTGCCTGACATTAATGGTTTTCATAATCTAATGAATGATGTGTGTAATAGAGGTAAGGCCACGGGGAATGACATTCTGAAACTAAGGGAAGTGCTATATATGTATTTTATAAACATATGCATTTTTTATATATACACACAAACACACACATAGATACACTCACAGGGAGAAAACAAAATTGCTTTTTCAAGCTAGATAAAATAAATACCAGCCAGGGAGAAACTACATAGATCAAGCAAATCTTTGATATTGACACTTTAAACTCTAAATTCTAAACCTTCTGTATTCCCAGGACTTCACGAAATATCTAGGAATGTAATAAGCAGGAAGACTTCACTTTTGCAGCTCTGCCTCATTCTTATGTCAGAAACTGAGACCTTGATCCCCAGCTCCTGCCAAGGACAGCAGCTCATCTTTCCCAGCAGCCTCCTGGTGGGTGGGAGGAGCTGAGAGCACCAATAAACACCTGCACATCTGAGCCAGCTCATCTCCCTGCTGCAAGGCTGCCAGCTGTACCCTCTGGCTGCTGTGCTGAACTTACCATGCTGATCAACACTTACAATTTCCTGGTAATGCCCTATGGTAACATCTGCCTTATATTGGGACCTCTCTTATCTTTGGAGGAGACAGGAAATGGCTGCTGGTGCAAAATCTGACATTCAAGAGCTGAAAACTTCCTTGTGTGTGCTTACATTTTGTGGGCTGTTTGCAGACACAGAGTTTTGTTGCCATCTCTCCCTGGCTAAAAAGACAGGGAAAGCAGATTCTAAGACTGATCTAGAAAACTCCTGGAAACTAATTTGCTCCTTGAAAAATTTCATCAGGTAGTACTTCTCCAGATGCCTGACAACCTCAGTTTTAGATGCAGTGGAGCCTTTGCTGCTTTCCTCCATTTTTGCATGTCATAGCTGTAGGTGTTGGCAGGATTGATGCCATAATTTGCCCAGCACTCCATCAAGATTTGCATTTGTCTTTGGCTGAATTTCTGCTGTGTTATGTCTATGGCTTGATCTCACAACTAGCTCTGAGAGTCAGTGAATTAAGCAGAATAGCAAGATCTGAACCAGGAATCTTGTACATACAGTAGGTTGTAGCATACTCTGCCATAGAGATATGTTGGTTTAAAGTGTTTCTATAGCACAGGTCTAGAAACTCATCTTCTGCATTACTGTGGTCCTGTTTTCCTCTGAAATCCTGATCTCTCTGTGAGTCTGAGAGGCCTCAGAGTGGAGTTTGAAGTGCAGCAGGTACAGGTGACAGGATCTCCTCTTTGTGATGCCAGAGACTTACCAGTGTGTAAGGAGTTAGCCCCTCCTCCCCTCAACTCGATAATCAAAGTGAGTACAGATGAAAGCCCTTAACGACCTGGAGACATAAACCAGAAGTGATCTGGGTTCACAGAGGACAGACCTCGCCACTCAAACTCAGACACTGTTCTTGCAAACATGTTACAGCCACAGGCACTGGGGAGGGCATGATGTGTGTAATATGAATTACATTAATTTTTTAGGTATCTGAAAATGTGCACCTGAAGCAATTGGTTTGTGTATGGACATGCAATGTATATCAGAATCTGAAAAAAGGATAAATGACTGAATTATAAAGTAGCATACTGTACAGGCTGCTACAAGAATGTTTCTTGTGTTTAATCTCATAAGATACTTGTATTTTTTTTTTTTAGAGTTTTAAAAAGAGCAGAAGAAGTTGATGAAAGAAAACTAAAATTATTGCATTCCACATTAACTTGTGAAGAATTGCAAATACCAGAGACCCAAACCAAAGAAAAAACGGCTTAAAATATAGACCAAAACCAACAGGAAAGCTTTAGAAGCTTTAAAACCATTGAAAATTAAAGTATATCTAGAGAAAATTAATATTAAAAAATACAGTGAGAGGGAGAGATCCAGCAAAGCATAGCAGTATTGAGGTTCATGGAGATAACCTGATCAGAAATTAGAGATTATTTTGCAGTTTAGCAGTGAAAATTTAGGGAAGCATGCAGAGTCATTAGGCTGTGGATCAAAAAAATAAAGTTCTCTCTAGCTTTTTAGATGTAGGGATATCTTCACTGGAGAGGGGTGTCTGGGCAAATTGGATTAATGAGCCGTAGAATCATCATTATAGTTGGAGGAATTTACATAAGATGAAGATTAAAAGTGAGAAACATGGTTTCTTTAGGAGACAAGAAGGGATGTTAGAAACGAGTAATGCTGAATGTGCATGAAGAAAATGGAAATGGATCTTTTATAAAGGACTGTGAAGGCGTGTGATTAAGAAAAAGTTGTTGGGAAAACGTCTAGTACGTTAAGATGTATCAGGAAGTAAAGCAATCAATGGAAACCTCATGTTAATGACAATGCAGAAAATCTCAAACTAGATTATTTCTCATAGAATATTTTACACTGCTTTGTACAGTCTTCCTGAGGCAGCCAAGGGCCTGAGTTGGAAATAGTCTCACTGTTTTACCTTCAGCAGGTGCTCATAAACTATTTTTCATGATTTCTTCCCACAACTCTGTTTTCAGGGAACTGGTGCAGACGTGCAGCCTGACTGTCTTGTTCATGTTCTCTGAGGATCACTTTATCAAAGTGGTGGTACTTTCTATTTTTAGCTGTAGTGAACAGACCTAATTTTTAGGAATAGTTCTGTACAGCAAGATCCTCCTTCTTTCCAGAGGTTCCATGAGCCCTTGGAACTCCACAAAGAGCAGTCCTCACGGCTTATGGGACTCACAACCTCCCTTCTCCCTTTACCTGTAGTTTTTTTAAGCTGAGGAACATCTGTTTCACCCATAAGGATTCCAGATCCTAAATTTTACCTGAGCTCCCATTTCCCCTTCAGGTCAAAGTTAGTATAGTTAGGAACTTGGATAGCTGTTCCAAGGATTCTAAATTTCTTAAATAATAGAGAAGGTTACATAAAATACTGTAGTATTATTTAAGTTAATTAGGTGACATATTCCACCTTAAGTCTGTATCTTACACATAAATAATGGCAACAGTATGTTCCCACTTAAAAAATGTAATGATCTCTGAAATCTAATTTATTGAAAATGTTTAACTATTCCCTGAAAGATTATTAATGATCTTATCTAATTTTTATTTGTACTTCTACCTGACATATGGCACTGTACAGATGGTTTTGCATCATACTATCATTTTTTTTGTTAGTTTAAATGAGTGTTTCAATTTACACATCATTTCTACATTACATTTTGTCCCTGTTGAATTAATACTCCAGCTTATTATTTAATATATTGTGCAACAGAAAGAAGCTGCAACAAGTGCGACATCTATTCTTATCTTCTTTCTGATAAAGCCAGTATCATAGTTAATTTCTTAAGGAAAGGTCTAATTTAAAGATATCCTTCCCCATTAGAGAGAGGGAAGCCAGGACCCCCTGCTGCAGGATCTGCTTTTTGTAGTGAGTGGGAGTTTGTTACCAGATTTTGATCTTACAGACAAGACCAGGATCCAGGCTTTTCTATAGGCTGGAAGATGTATTACTGTGTTAGCAGGGATTTAGAGGGCAGTCTTAGGTGACAGTGGAAGTCTATGATAAGGCTCTGTCACCCACTTGAAAAAATCTATAAGAGTGATGAGAAAAACTGTTCTGGAATAAAAAAGCCATGTCAATAGGCAGATTCAAAGAAGAATCTGCAGCAAAATCAGAGAGCTTGAAAAGTAAATAGCAATCTTCATGTGAACAGCTAACAAATACTGTAATTCACCAGAGAGGCTGTTCTTTTTCTTTTAAGGAGCAATAAGTGTAATGGGTGGACCGTCACTCCATGTGAAGGGTTTGGAATCAGGCCACTTCACATCACTTAGTCTTGTGAATCCTCTTCATTGAGCAGTCAGTGAGATGGTGCAGGTATGGCCCTGGCACCACATACTGTGCTGAAAATTACTCGAGGGTCAGAATCACAAAATTATCAAGGTTGTAAGAGGCCTTCAGGATAATCTTCAGTCTTTGCCACTCACATTGGCTAGTTCCTTTGTTTGGCTGATGTTTTTCTTCTCGAGGCAGGGTCCGCATTCTCCCTCAGTGTGTCAGGAATGATTTCAGTCATAGGGTTGAACTTATTAGAAATATTCAGATGTTTCTCATATGCCTTCTTCCTGCAAGGCAGAATGAGGAGAAACCTCTTTGACCCATCTCCCACTCTTTCCTGGTTTATTTAATCCACTTTTCCATAGTCTTAACTACTCACTTGTCTCAGCCTCTGACTCTAGATAATACAAGTATGTTTTTACTTTCATACTCTTTCCCACCCAGCAAATCATTCTTGTCCTATTTCCATTTAACAAGCACATTTAACTTCTGATTCTTCCACTGGAAGATCCTTCAGGTGTCTCTAAATTTTTTCAGTGCTTATTTACCCAATGCATCTGTGCATACCACTTCCCTACCTTGTCCACTTTTTTTGCATTGCATTTATCTTTATTCTAACATGCTCCTGTATTAAGAAACATGGGTTGCTTGTGTTTATCATTGGGCACTTTGTTACCTGTCTCCTTTTGCGTACTTTATAAAGCTGTCTCTAGCCTATGATGTCAATCTTCCTTATCTTGTTGCTAATATCTCAAACAAGCACATTAGTGTGGGGGTTTTTTTCCGTGTTATGCCCCCAACTTGGAACAAATTTTTCATGAACTATCAAACTTCTTATATTTATCTGGTTCCCGCATTCCATAATGCCTCCCAAACCCTGAGGTTAATTTTCCCTGAGTGCAAAATCAGCTGCCTCTCTTGCTGATTAAAATATTAGTGTGGTGTTCTCGTGCTCTCCTCCAAATCCTTAATTCTCATTTATGTAAATATTAGAGAAAGTGTTTGTCTCTTTGTGATTTGTTTGTACCAGGTCAGCCCAGTGAGATGATAGTCCAGACCACTGTCCTGAGCTGCAGTGAGAAAGGTTTGTGTTTAGTTCCACTGTGGTGGAAAAAGAATGGATGTCATTTGACCTCATGGGAAGCTGTAAGTTATAATTCTACTTTACATGCATTGGACACATCTAATTTTTCTTCCAATAATTTCCAATATTTGCTTGCTGGTACCTCCTGGCCTTTCAACTACCAGGTATAATCTAAGCAAAATGACCTCCTAGTTCCATTCTATGATATTATTAACTGTTAAAGTCCTTTTTCCCCAAACATGCATAAAACAGACTAACTTATGATGAAATTTATCTGCAGTCTAAAACACCTGGGTCATACTGTAACATATTTTATGTGTAAAGAGGGGAGAAATGTAAGTTGTAGCCTTTGCTTTAAACTCAGATGATTGCTTAAAATACACAACAATTAATCACAGATGGTTTACATGGGAAAACAGCCCCCGTTGTCATATATACTTTACATTTGCAGAGCAAAATTGTCACTTGTAAACAGTTTAAGCACTAAGTCCCATATGCTGAATTCATGAAACTGTTCCCAAATGGAAGTTAAATGAAAAACCTCATTAATACTCAGTAAGGCAGAGGTGCATATGAAGACTCCCACTGGTTGATTTACTGTGGCACCTGCCACATGGGTGTGGAAATAAAGGAGAGAGTTGTTTTGAGAAGTTCCAAGAATTTGTATGAGTAGAGAAAAGGTAAAAATTAGGGTACTCTGCTATCTAGGGCAATTTATACCACACATGTTGTGAGCTGCTGAGGAAGGTACTCTGATACTCTGACTCTCAGTCACTTGGTTGGAAACCTCATTCATAGAATCTGGATAAAATTTTATTTTTATTGGATTAACTTAGTTTTAATTTTAAAAAATCCTTAATATACTTTATCTTTTGAAGCACAGTAGGACAAAAAGAACTGTTTCAGTAATCTTACATACCACAATGCATTCTAAGCTAAGACCTTCCTAAGACTACACGTGCTGACCACCTGCTGTGTTGTAAACATGGTATTTTGTTAATAAGTCATTTGAAGTTATTCAGGTTCTCTTTGTCCTCACTTGAGCTTAATTGTATACATCTGAAAACCTATTTCAGTGTGATTCTCAGAGAGACAGCCAAGTGATGCTTACCAATAATAGGCAAATTGCCCCTAAAATGCATTGATCCAAATGATCTCTTTAAGTAAGACAAGTACTGATATTTATTTAAAAGGAGTTTTTAGCACTCTGCTGGCTTTTTAATTCACTGCTGGGTCCTCAAAGAATACTGCATTCATCTCTAAGACAGGCAGAATGCATTTGACTAGGCCAAAATTCCACATTACATACATAAATCAGTGTAGCTACTCCTTAAAGCTTTGTTACTTTATATTGGGTCTGGATTTGGCTTGGATTCAGGGAATCCATTCACGTTAATGATTTACCTGGATGTAGCCCCACTAAAAGCAGTAAAAGAGTGTTACTTCTTGCTCAGTATGTTCATTTACATACATGTTTATTTTTCCTCCTGGTGTTTATCACACTGAAAAATTTCATGACAAGCGAGTGGCCAACACGTATCTTGCCAATTTTCTCCATGAGAAATGTCACAAGGTGCTAGAAAACTCCAAGAAAGGCTCTGCAGTGCCAGCCCTCCCCCCATCACTCAGCAGCACGAAATGTAAAGCTCTGCTGAGAAGGTAATAAGAATGAGAGCTAGTCCAGACATGAACAAATGTTGACACATTTAGAGTGAAGAAAATATATTATTACAAAAGAAGTGTCATATATGGTTTCGTAAAGCAAACAAGCAAACAAAACTAACAGCACAGGATATGAATTTGTTATTGCATTCACAGCATTATTGTATAGCTTCCTAAACTAATTTGTTGTTACATGATGAAGAGAGAGGGGAAAACTTCCTATTTCCAGCATGTCACCTTTCATTAAAATTGTGTTTTTCTGGGATTTTGTTATTTGCAGTTGCTCATCTGTTAAATTAGAAGTTTTAATTCTTCACAGTTTGTCACCTTTTTAATTCTGGTCTGTTGACACACACTTCTCTGCAATGCAGAAAGGCTTGAAAATGAAAATTCGAAAGAAAATTAGGTGAGAAGAGGAGAACAAATTGAAGCATTGGTTCTCTGCTTTTTCTCACTAAATGTAAGATGGGCCCAGAAATATCAGGTAGACAGATAAGAGTGGATGTTACCACCATGACATCATACATGTTTCTGGGTTTTTGACTTAGGAAAACCCACTGTCATATTTTTTGAAAGGGGAGAGTACTGTAGGTTTGGCTTAATTATGTTGAGGAATAGGTCATTCTTTTAAATCCATTTATCTAAAGGAATGGAGTGGTTCTGAACTACCCACAGACAGGCACTGTCAGTCCCATTTGCCTTTTGAGGGCACAGCATGACCCTGAGTACAAGTTGAAGGGAATTGCACCTCAGCTGCTTTTGTGCCCGCTGAGTGTTCCCCAGAGTGAGTGGCAGCAAGCTGGTACAAAAACCAATCTACTTTACAGAGCCTGGTGCTTCCTTACCGCTGTTCAGCAGCACTGAGAGTGGGATGGACTTGTGGCTTAATTCGGGAGTGCTCGATGAACTCTTCTTGTTTTCTGCGAGGGAAATATTTCCTCTTTCTCTGAAAGTGCCAACAGCTGCAGCTACTGGAGTGAATGTGCTCCAGGAATGTGTATGGTCCAGTAGCAGATGTAGCTATATTGAATGGGAAATACAGTAGCCACATTATCCAAAGATGAGAATAGAGAGAAAAACAGAAAAGTTAGGGCCTTACTTAAATTTAGAAATTTAACTAGTTTAAATAAGTGGTTTTTTTTCTGCCTAGAAGAGAACTTGATCTGTTTAAATTTCCACTGTGTTTCTTGAACCAATTCAACTAAACTGACCAACTTTAGATGGCACATAACTCTGTGTGTGGCTCAGGTCTGTCAGTTCTTTGTCCTTTAGGTGGACAGAACTTTCAGTGGTTCTACAGGAATTTTCCTTGAAGGAGAAACTGAGATATTCTGCAATAAACTTAATGAAAAAACTCTTAATGAAAAACACTTAATGAAAAGACAACATCGTGGCCTAGAGTATTTGTCCTTTTCAGTATTTATGTCCATTTTTTTCCCCTGATTTGAATGGCTGGTTTTGATATGGCATTAGATTGAGTAAGCCTTAGGAATGGATGTACAAAAGCTATTTCCCCAAACATCACTAATATGGTATTAATATATTAATAAATTTCTATGATTAAATTAATTGTATATTATTTGCATATATATCAAAATTTATTTTAAAAAATGACATTCAATAGCCAGATGTTTTCTACTCATATTAAAAAGAAAAAATATAGCAGTGAGAAAATCAGTAATTCTCTTTCCTTAGATTTAAGAGTAGAAAACATGGAAAAATGTAAATCTCGAGCTGGATTTATATTCTAGATTTGTTTGCTTAGATTAACTGCAAATTATTTCTTTTTACTAAGTTTAAAAGCTGATATGCAGTGGTCTGAGGAAAGTAGTGTAGTGATTAAAATGTGTAAATAAAATAAGAAGGACATTACTGGTTTTCATGTACATAACTGGTTGGCTGTACATACAAGCCTCAAAGTGTTCATTCAGTATCTCGTAGTCAAGGGAAAATGATAATTGCATTTCCATACGGTGGCCTGAATCCCTTCTTTACTCTTATAGTAAACTAGTAGAATGGCAACATACAGTTTGGTGATAAATTTCATCATCTTGATGTTTTCCTTAGTGTTTAAGCTGAAGTCAGAGGTTTGATGTGTGTAGGTTCATAAATGGGAAGAATATATAAAATATTTTAATCTTATGATGGCTGTGGTTATCCCACAGTACGGATAAGATTAAGCAAGAAGCTTCTCCTATGACTCTTGTATTTATTTACTTATTTAGATTAAAAATAATAAATTATGCTTAGCCAGGACCTTAGGCACTGTAACACATCATTAATATTACAATAAAATCTGAGCAGTATTAAACTAATCGCTCAGTTCGACAGACTCCTACACAGATTCCTTCTCATTCTTTCCTTGTGGGAAGAAAACCCTCAACACTGCCCCAAAACATTATCTTAAAAAAGTTAGACCTCAAACAAATTAGAGGTAATTCAAAGTGTAGGAAGGAAGCAATTCAAGAAACCTGAACTTTTATAAAAATGGCTTGATACAGATTCTCCTGTTCATTATGGTGAGGAGTAGGATGTGCTGGGATCCTGGTTGTCTGCTGTTTAACTTGCTGTTCCCTTTGAACTGGTGACTTGGGCCTTTTTCTGGACAAATGAGCTGACTGGTCCAGTGATGGGATTTGCCATGGCTGTGATTGTCTGCTTGTTTGTGAGCATCTGCTTTAAGTAGATGTTTTATTGGGATGCATCTGCAGCGTTCTCATCATGTTTCAACCAGTGTGGAGGTGGTAACAACACCCTGTACTACAGCTGGTCACATGCATCCCAAAACTTAGTGTGCATCTTGGACAAATACAGTATTTAGACTTTGCCCCTTTATTACCAAAAAGTGTAGCATGGAAGCTCAGTCTGTATTTTGTTATTTTAACTCATAAGCTGTGTGGGGGAGGCACAGATAGCCTCACATCTGTTGATGCATCATAAGTATCTTCTTGAATGACATTTATTGTTTTTATATGAGTCCATTAGTTTAGCTGAAATTCCATCAGTAGTTGTATCAAGAAAATTACACCATAAGGATATGCAGCTAGTATAATATTTTTCTTAATTTGATATCTTAATGAATACTCTGCTAAAATAAGGATAGCATTTGTGTAGTGCTTTGCATAACCAAACCACTCTAATTATGACAAGACTTGTTGCATTTGTTGAATTTTACAGGAGAGGTTTTCTTCCACACTTACACCCATTTTCCATTTAATTATCTGAATCAGAGATTACAAAGATAAGGAAATTTGTAAAAAAAAAATGGCAGAACCATGATTAGATTTCAGTTGTGTTTCCTTAAGCTTGCCATCAGATTGCATTGCCCTTCGGGAGCAATTTAAAGAGCTGCAGACATGAAGAAGACAGGACAGAATGCCAGCTGCAGACAAGGATATTCATTAGGTTTTGCCTCAAGCCCCACAAAACCTCCTGTCTTTTCTGAATATCTTTCTGGACTTCTTTCATGTCTGGAGTGCAGGAGGGTGAGTTTTCAGTATCAGCCATATGAAACAGGACGGGAAGTCCAGAAGGAAACTGTGCTCTTTTGAGTTTTCCCTGCCACGTCCAGCCCCTTCTGACCCACACAAGGAGGAGGCAGATCAAGGGAACCATGGGGTGGTACTGGTATTTCATTCCTGATACTTGTAGTATTTGATCACTTTGGAGGCTGTCTTCTCTCAGCATTGGCCAAGTCAAAGCTGTTTTGTTAATCATAACATCACTAATTTCCTTTCCTGCTGATAGCTGCATGGTGGTTTTGCTGCTGTCACTCCACAGTAATGAAATGTCATTGCAGGTGGCACAAAATATGGCAAATTTAAACAGCTGGGAACAAAGTCTTCTCAGTTACAGCAGTTCAATAGCATGGATTAATTTGAGGGAGGTACCCACATATTCTCAGGAAGGTTCCCCTTTGCTTTTATGCAACGAGTGTTGCATAAATGGTTTGTTAATTCTCACTGCCTGGTCTTTCTGTGCAGAGTACGATAGAATTTGTTCCATGCTTGGTCTGTCATTTCTTGCTGACATCTTTTCTGGTCCCTGAAACCCTCTTCAAAGAAGATGAAAGCATTCCAGTGTGCTGTGGCAGCCTGGGCCAGCTGCATCCTACAAATGGGTGAGAGAACACACTTTGCACCCCACCTCTTCCCTAACTCAGGCAAGTGAAGGGAAAACAGGAGGAACTGTACTTTACGTCATAGCTTCTTCCCAAATTATCTCCTTGTGTGCCAGAGCCCAAATCTGTGTTAAGTCCAACAGCTTCTTTCAGTGATTGGAAGGTAATTTCGCTTAACAGATGAATTCAAGGCACCCAAAATCTGCTCCTGGAAAACCAGAGCCCAAAAAGCAAGAAAGAATTTTAAAAAAAAAAAAAAAAAAGGAGAAAAAAAAAAAGAAGCAGGGAGAACAAGGGGAAAAAAATAAAACCGTGTGCATGAAGTTGAAAAACAATTATAGTCCTAATGTTAATTCTCTCGTATTAAGTGATTTCCCAAGGTATTTAATTTCTACAGGAGTCATTCACATGGCAAATAAAGTTTTAGGGGAGAAATACTCTACTTCTTTATTAGTCACCAAATCCCAGAATTATTTCAAGTGAATTCCAAGTGCTTGTTCATTATGGCAGCTGTAGGAATAATGTACCAGGGGACTCCATTTCCTCACCAGTATTTCTCAGCAGCTTCTGAGCAGAGAGAACACACTTGGAATGGTGCTGCAGAAGCCTCCTGGGCAGTTTTATGGAGCCATTGCACTCAATCTGTGCTCAGAAAATTATTGCTCCCTTGTAAAGCGAATAAAACCAGGAAAAAGCTTATAGTGAGACAATATATCTTTCCCCCCCAATCTTCTATGCAGATCAATACAAACAGTTCAAGTTGATTGAATGTAATTCTTTGCCCAGATCAGATCAAAACTGTAAAAACTAATGCACAGAGATAGTCACCCAGTCTTGCTTTAAACATAAACCTTTTTTCTCCTGTAATGCATTAATTAATCATGCAATCTGGTCGGTATATAGAAGCCATCATTTACATTTCCATTTGCAAAATGTGTGAGAGCTTGTTAGATAAATTCATTTCTGATAACTTTTTTGAAGTTTCATTTTGATGGCAGCAGAGCTTGATCGTTCACTTTCTATATGTCAGAAATTACAGCCTCGTAAGAAATGCATTCTGCACAGTAGCTGAGCCTACATTATTGTAGAAGCACTACTGCAAGCTCCACATAACCTTGTACATACAGAACCTTTTCTTTAAAATATCAGTGAAAAGAGAAACAGAAATAGACATAGGCCTGCTTGAAAAGTGTCCTACTTCCTCAGAAAAGGTTCCATTAAAAATCTTAGTTAAAAGCCTCTATTAAAAGCTTTCAGGAACAAATGTGCCTTGTGTGGCCCCCTGAAGCCTGATGAAGCACCCACCAGAGTGATTTGTAGTTCAGGGGATGCACAGGCACCACAGTGGATGTTAATTGCCACCATGGCAAAGTCTCTTTGTCTCCTCTTTTTTTTCCTATGGTTAACATTTTATGGGCAATGAACCGCAGGAAATAACTGCTACTGATTATAATGAAAATGCTGAAACCTCTTAAATTATGGCATCAGGCAGGAGCAGCACTGATGTAATTACTATGTTAATGATCAAGTAATATTTAAGTACTCCTGTGTGATTTTCTAGTATTTTTTAGTACTCATCTCTAATGTCCTGCAGAGGGTTTAAGAGCTGTTGCCATTCCCCTGCTGGGTTCCCATGCAGAGAGTCTGATAGCTGCCTCTAGGCCCAGTTAGGTCTCGCAGCAGGGGCCAGGACTCCTGTTGCTACTTTGCTCTTCTTTTCGTGTGTTGTGTTGAGGAGTTGCCCATAATCACCTCTAAGAGCCCCTTTGATCCTGCTGTTGGGGTCTAAAGAGGCACCAGCACTGTGATTAGGTTAGGATTTTTATAGGAGACTGAAAGTGTCTTACTATTGCCTTCTCTGAGTCCTTCTGTGCTGAAGTCAGAACTAGGAGACAAAAAGCAAGGAATCAGCAAGGCCACTTCTGCAAAGGAAATGTGGAATATGCATAGCCGTAATATTGAACTTTTGCTATGCTGCACGCTATTCTTGACATGTCTTTTGTAAACTAGCATCCAGTAATTTTTAAAGTAGAGTATTAGTGTGTCTAGATACTTTTTGGGGCAAGAAAATAGAATACAGCTGTGATTGTTCTAGTCTGATAGCTGATTCCCCAGCACACCTGCCACAGAACTGCCTTAACACCAACTGCTCTTCCCCTGACAGCTTTGAGCAGGAGGCTTATAATTATTAACTGGGAAAGCAAATATTGTGATGCTATTATTAAAAGCTTCGCTTTGTTTTCTTTTTTCTGCTTTTCAGTTTTTGTTTACAGAAATCTTCTCCAGGTCTAGTAATACACTAATAGGTTTGCAAATACCAAGAGTGAGTCTGCAATTAGACCACAAGTTAAGGAAGTTTACTTTTAAGTTGATCTTGAAAAGCCCTAGACCTGATAGATTTTTTTTTCCCTTTGTTTTGGTTTTGCTTGTTTGTTTATTTGTTTGCTGGTGTTGGTGACCGGTGATGCATCCAGAATCTCTATGCTACGACCACCAGTGCAGAACCCAGCAAGGCTCTTGGACCACAGTGAAGGTAAAAGCCTGGTCACAACTTTTGTATTAGCTGCCTTGCACAGAAAATCACCCATATTTATGCTGTGCTGTTATTTGACAGGAAAAATTTATCCTGAAATTTCCATGTGATACTGACCCTTTGTACATTCCTTTGTATTGTGACTGTTCTACCTGGGGAAACTGTCTAAGTCAGAAATCTTGTGTATGTGGAGCTGAGAGTGGTGCCTGTCCTTTGAGGGTAGGGCTTTCTGCAGAGGTGGTGGCCTTCTCCCTGCCTCTTCAATGAATGTCCTCCAGACAAGTCTGGTTTCTCAAGGCTTGTGTAGCCATCCAGAACTTGGCTTGTTGTGACTGTCTCTATAGAGAGTGAAGATAAAGAATAAGTACTGTGATAAACATCACTGCTTTTCTGTTTAGGAGATGCAATCCATAGCCCTACTAATAAACCCTGATACTTGGCAGAACCTGATACCCTGATTCTGGTAGAGTAGTAGAAACAGAGGACAAAATAGCAATCCTGCTACAATAGGGGAAAACAGATGGATGCAAAAAAGGGAGCGTGGAGCAAAGCAAATCAAGGAGACAGTTTGTGAAAGAGGCAACAATCTCACAGCTTTTGCAGTTTAGTCATTACTTACACAAAGCTGACAGCATGACAGGATATCTCAAAGAACAAGCCAATAGCCTGTTCCTGGGTTGAGCAGTCTAGGGAGGTTTATGGCTAATTAACTCTAACTGGAAATACTCTGTGAAAGCTGCCCTGGAGCTTTTCTGCACCTCTTCCTTGTCTGCAACTTTTCTGTCTGTATTTGGTACAAGCACAGTATGTACTGACCTCAGAGGCTCCCAGGTACACAACCTGAGCCCTGAACAAGGAGAACTGAGATCTCCTCCCCATGAGAAACAAGAATCGGAAGGCAGAGAAAAAACTGAAGTGAGAGGATTACTGTGTGAGTCAGAAAGAACAATAACATGAACATAAATGTGAGGAAAGGAGGAAAGAAAGAAAGAAAAAGAAAGAGAGAGAGAAAGAAGAGAGAGAAAGAAGAAGAGAGAGAGAGAAAGAGTAGTGGCTGAGTGAGAATCCAACAGGCTTTTTTAGTGTCTTGCATCTGTGAAAGACTGAAAACCTTTACTTTAACAGTTCAGCAAGGATAGTTATTATGTGCCTAAGCCATAGGGCAGAGAAATTCTTCTGAGGCTGGGAACTCTCAAACTTCTATGGCTCCAGATCAGGTTCGGCAGATGAGCAGCTCAATTGCATCACTCTTTCTCTGTAGGATAAAGTTGCTGGAAAAGTTCCTGGCTTTTATCATCCATATGCCTGTTTAGGCTCTGCCTCCTCTTATCCAAACACTTAATGTGTCTTTGACCAACCAGAATTTTAGTAAATGCTTGTCATGCTTCATTACTCACCAAAGATACCTTCTGGGATTGTTCTTTTCACCCATGTCAGGTGTACAGAGCTGGGCAGGAATTTTTCAGGATTGATATGCACTTTTTATCTGTCCTCCATAAACTGCTGGAAACATGTGATGGAGGAGCAAGTATCCCCAAAAAACCAGGTGACTAATACACCAGTAAACAACTAAGATACTTGTGATATTTTCTTACAGGCAAGTAGATGTAGTTTGAGGACAAATATTTGAAGATGCTAAATAGCAAGCAGAATTAGTTTTGCTGCAGATAGTGATAAGTGTCTTTATTTACCTAATTATAGAGAGCGGCCTGGCAGGCTTCTTTTAGTATTAATAGATGCTTTCTCCAGAAATGCCAATTCAGCAAAAGGATTCTTAATTTGTGAATGTGCATCACTACTTTTGATTTTCAATCAGTAATCTCAGCCTGAGTGTAGACATGTGGATTCTGCACACACAGAAATTCTTGCATCTTCTTGTTCTGTTTTACAGGAAACAGTTCAATCCTGTACATTAAGCAGATTTTGTAGGGAATTATTCAGTATGGAAAGGAAACCTATTGTAAATAATAATCTGAAAACAGAACTTTGCATTTTAACAACACTACAGGAGGTCTATAAGCATATTTTAAATGATATTTTAATAACTGATGCTTAAATACTTTTAAAGCAACACTGTAATTAGATGTGTCTCTTTGAACCTTTCAGTTAAATAATTGCATACTAATGTAAAGAAAAACAGCTTTTCACAGTTTTTGCATTCATCAGCTGAGATTAATACACTTAATAAGCAGCAGTTATTAAACTAAACATTCAATAATGAGTCATTATAACAATATTAAATTCTTAGGGCCAAGTGCTACAGCTTGTACTCCTGGAAGTGGGCAAAGTTCCCACTGACTGAATGGGAGCTTTAACTGTGGATGAAAGGTAGGACTTATCTCAAAACTGACTTGAAAAACCAAGAAGAAAAAATTGCACTGTTCTGAAAATAACTGAATTTGAAAACAGGTGTTTAATTTCTTACCTATTGCTTTTGCCATAACTCATGTACTTAAGATGTAACGTACTTGCATTACATCTGCATATATTTCTTGCACAATTCATCATCTTCACCTCAGCTAAAAAGGAGGTGCCCACTTCTAACAATGATAATTAAATTTAACATAAGTACTTATAAAAATTGTCATAGGAGCTAAGATACCTCTGGAGATCTTACTCACTTTCTTTTTCTTGAGTATGATCTAGCTCTTAAATAAGAGTATCACTCAGATCTGAAAAAGGATTTTAAATCACTTTTGAATTGAAAAAAATTCTGTTAAACCCAATGAAATGCTGAGCTCGGCTGATTTAAAAGAGAGACTTTTGTAAAATTTGTCATCTTAGAGACAAAGGATCCATTTCTAAAGTATGCATTTTTCTTTATTGTAAAGAAAAAAAATTAGACTCTTGCCTTATTCTTTGAACTAAAAATCTTCAACAGTGATGGCGATCAGGTGAAATACCTGAATTTCTAACAGGAACTTAAACAGTCTTATGGATAAATATTTTCATTCAAAACACAAAGTTGCAAATATTCTCCCATACTGCTGAAAATGCAATGTTTTTTCATTATGACAAACTTTTTAAATATGAAGAGGTGTCCAAACCAGCTGCAAACACATCCACTGAAGTTTAACTACAGCATTAGCAGACCTGAGGAAGTTATAATGATGGAACAAATTTTCAGCAGTACTTGGTGTGGCATTCTAGTTAACAAAGATCTCTACAAAAGGACGTCACTGGCCAGACACAATATCTTTTTATTTAGTGGTTCATGTTGCACCTTTCTTCCATGAAATCTGTTACACTCTCCAAAATATTTTTACTAGATCAGTATTAGATATAGGAATTTTAGGTTTTGTTCTTGTGTATCATTTCTGAGCCATTAAGACATCCCTTGTTAGCAAGAATTACTTTCCAGCTTTAAAGCACAAGTACTGTACTCTCTGCTAAAGCTGAAGTGACAAGAATATGCATAGATTTATTATTCTTGTGAGACATGAAGCTAATAATTTGAATTTGAAAACAGCATTCTGTCCCTTTTAAAGTTTAATAGTCGTAGTTAAGAACAATTTAGTGTAGCAATAGTCCTTGAAATGTTCAAATGCTTTTGAGACTTGATCCCAGAATTACCACTTTAAAAAAGGAATTACTCCTTTTTTTTCTTTTTTTTTTTCTTCAAATAATGTTGCTTGGGAATTCAGACTGCACAATCCACAAATGCATCAGTATGGATCCCAAGCGAAGTTTGAGCTTGTTATTTAAATTAGTGGTTTTGAGCTTGTTATGTAGAGTGGCATTTGAGCTCTCTCAGCCTAGTGCTCTACAAGGTGAATGACTTGCACAAGGACTCCATGGCGTTCTTTTCAATTTACCTTCAATATCCCTCAAGCCTTAAAAAAATCTGTTTCCCTATAACAAGACTTTAGCCTTTAACATGCAAAGCTACAAGCCCTTAGTCTTCAAAAGGCCAATTTAGCAGGAACAAGGAGAAAACCCACAAGACCAACTTGTTTTGTTAAGTCTGCAGGTGAACTGCACAGTTACTGGAAATTCTTGATTGTCCCCAAATCTGACATTGTAAGTTTGAACCTAAAAGAAGAAAAGGTTAGAGGTTGTTTAGCATCAATGGATATACTCATGTATGAGATCGAGGCATGTCATGACATCCCACATTACAGGAATGCCTAATGGGAATGATTTGACTTTTTAACCATGAAAAGACTTGGAGGTCTCCTTTGGAAGGGAAAGGTGACAGCCACTCTCTGTGGATACATGAAGGAGCATGCTGGAAGACCTGTGGGATTTTGATTGGGTTCACTTAGTGAGGTTTTGGGAAACTCTGGTCTCTAGTGAAATAGTTGATAGAACATTAATGGATCTCAGTGCACATCTTGAAGAAGGCAGTTTTCATGCCCTCTGTGACAGGTGGGGAAACAGGTTCCAGAGCTGAGGGATGCCCAAGGTTCCACAGCATGTAATGCCTGCTGTGTTCTCATTAAGTGGTTTCCTTGTCAGTCACCCTGTCTTAAAGTCATCTGCTTACTGTAGTCATTACTGCTTGTTTGGCAAGTGCATTACACATTAAGTGTTCCCCAAACAGGATGCTCTGTCAGTGAGCTACACAGACTTGAAACACCAGCTACAGTAATAGCAGTAGATGAAGATCCTAGTTCTCTCTAGTTGTCTGGTCAGAAAACTCACAAGCTAATATTTTTGCAATGAGTTTGTAAATGTTAAGCATTGTGATTCAGAGATAATGTAAAAAAACAGGTCACTGTAATCTAAATATTCAATTCTGAATATATCTGTACCACTAGACTACAGCTGTAGCACTTGCCATGGCATAATAATGGGAGTCGTAGCCAACTCTGATTATTCACCTAAGGTGCAAACTGGCTTCTTGTTGACTCTTACTCAATATCATGTAGGTTTAAAGTAGCTTGAAGGAATAACTAATTAAAATCCCTGAAATATAATTAATAAAATACACCATTGATTCACCAAAGACAGTTGTGGGAAAAATCCTACTGCCTTTATTTGCTGAGGAGAATTGGTCTGTGGGTTTAGGGAAAATGGTAGAATTAATTTCTCTGTCTCCTACTGATGCAACTGATACATCTCATGGGACTGTGTGGCTTTAGCTGAAGAACATCACAAGGATAGCAAGGAAGGTAAGCTTCTAGCTAATGGGAAGCTAATGATAAGTCATAAGCAGTGGTGATAATTAGGTTGCAGAGAAGATATTAGTGGAAGGATTGACCTGGCATTAGATGTCAGTCAATATTTTCATTAATTATGGGACAGAAAATGAGAAGGTGCTATTGAAATTGTTAATGATGTGAAGCTGGAAATCTTCATCAGTACAGGAAATAAACATTAGGAGGACAAGGAATTTATTTAGGAGATCTTCTATTATAAGAAGCATTTTTGTTTTCCATCCTAGAGTAAGTTAAGCAGAATGATAGTCACATTCAGGATTGCTTGCTTTGGTGTTGTGTTTGCAATTCATTGTAACAAGGTTCCAGAATCATAAATACCTAAAAGCTATTTGGGTCTAGTATTTTGAAGCACTAGGGTTTTTTAAAAGGTCATGATTGTAATGATCTCTGTGGATCTGTAAGAACATGCTAAATTAGCACATACTTGCTGGGAACCAGATACAGTTGCACACTGCGAGTGGGGTTGAGCAGCTAAAGAACAGCTTACAGATTGTTTGGCTAAGCAGAACTATTTGGGATAGTTAGATTTGGTGTCTTTAAGGGCATATGACACATTTGAGGTAATACTAAGTAGTATAAAAGCCTCACACAAAGTCTACTGAGAGCTGTACAGTTCATTCCTCCTTGCACTGATTCTAACCAGCAGATTGTCCTTCAGTAAGAACTGTGAGCCAGCCCTTTCTCTCATTTTTAGGAGACCTGGGCCTAACTAGGTCCAGGTCCAGATGATTGAATTCCTGTAGGAAATCTCAGCTGGATAGCTCTCGCATTTCTCTAGTAGCTGTGCCAACAGGCGAAATAATACAGGCTGTGCAATAATTATTTTATAAAAATAATTATAAATGATACCATCACAATGAAAAAAATCATTACAGGTTGTGTAACAAACCTGATGCAGATCAAGCATCATTCTCTGTCACATTCAGCTGTGCATACTCGGGCTGTGTGTGAACCCTGCAAAGTCAGAGAGATAAGTGCCTGGAGAAATATCAGGGTAGAATTACAAGCTCACCTTCAAGAATTATTATGTGTTTGTGTGTTGTTGGAGTCTGAGCTTGAGGCCAGAGTTCATTAAAGTATTATCAGACTGCTGCAAGAAAAGAGAAGAAGAGCACAGCTGCTTGAACTTTCCCAGTGCTTTGAAAATTTTCTGCATTGTTTCTGACAAGTTTTAAGTTACAACATCAGCCATGTCTAATGTGCTGAAAGGTTGGTAGGGGAACTAATAAAAGCTTGCTATTGATCAGGCACGTGCCTTGTAATAAGAATCTGCAATAATTTGAGTAGGAATAACAGTTTCTAAGAGAATTGCCACATACATAATGCCAGTGATTTCTAGTATTTTCGGCTCCCTGTGGGAGGATGGACGTATATTACTGGAATTTGCTGCATAATGATTCACAAGACAGGCAGTTCATAGTCCCAAATCAATTCTTAGCTGTCTTTTTAGGATCAACACTACATGTGATTAAACTTCAGAGTAGATACAAGTGTATGCTACTCCTACTCTAAAAAAATATTGTAGAAGTGCTTTAATAATATTTGCTCATGGTTTTATTCTTTCCCCTTCATATTTCCCCTTCATATTTATTCTTTCCTCTTTATGTTAAACATATGTGTTATTCAGTTAATGAAATTTAAGTCTAGTTCCTGAAAGAGAAATGTGTGCACCTTACTCTACTGAGTGGCTCAGTAGGCTGAGTACAGCTATACCAATTTACAGGTTAATGTCTGCTCTCACATGGGACAAATCTGGAATAAACTGGCTCACAATGATGAGCCCAATATCTTTTTACATTGGGATAAAAAAGCAGGACTTGGATTCAATAACTGCTTATAGCCAGCCTGTAAATGAAATGGGGAGGGCAATGCGCACTTTGTCAGCAGTGCACGAGTGACAGCGACTTCATTTATTTTGGTTTGCTCAGTGCTTTTGCACAGTAGCAGTCTCCACCCTTATCCAAACCTGTGAGCTGGGCAATGTGCACAAACTGCCATGATTTTCACTGGATGCAGGATAACACTAGTTAAGCATAGCTTACAGTGGAGGAGCTGGTGAGCTACTCCAGTGAGCCCAGCACCACCTGCAAAAGCGTTCTGCAAAGCTGTGTTTCCCTGTCCACAGAGATTACAAACCTAAAACTGGATTTGCTCTGGGGTGAGGAATCTTGCAATTGCCCCTGCAGCATGGCCTGGGTGCTGTGAGGTATCTGTGTTTAGGTTAGGAGACACTTGGAAATTATTTTAGTTCTTTGACAAGTACCAGGAGATGGAGCTCCAGACTGCACAGCGTAATTTCTTGATGCTGGAACAATGAAACATGCTATTTCTGCACAGTTAAATGCTTCTTTCTTTTTAGCTCATCATTTACAGGATTTCTTTGAATCATCTCTCTACTTAGGGGAATTAAATGCTCCTTCTTTGAAGCACTGAATTAACCCCAGGGAGCAATTGCTAATGTTTTTCTTCATAGATTTACAGCCTGAAGTTGAAGAAAAAAAGTCTGATTAGGGAGAAATCAGAACAGACATTGATTTAAAATAGTTTTTGGGGATTATTCTAGTAGTATACAGTAACTATAAATCTATCATCTTCACACACTTTTATGAGCATATGGAAATGCTCAAAAACTAAAATTCCTTGCAAAATACCTTGTAAGACACACTATCAGATGCATCCTTACTAAATCCCTTTACAAAGGGAATACACAAAATTCTTTATGTGAAAGCATAACAGTTAGAAAAGGGATAAGGAACAACATGAAAGTTCTCCATGATGCAATCTGAATATTCCTTCACTGGCATTTTAAATACGCCAAATTTGGGGGGTTCTAATAACTTTGAGTCATATTTAATCACTTATGTGAAAACAAATCAAAACGCCCTTGCTTTGTTTAAAGCA
The DNA here is from genome assembly GCF_003031625.1 of Empidonax traillii. Taxonomy (NCBI): domain Eukaryota; kingdom Metazoa; phylum Chordata; class Aves; order Passeriformes; family Tyrannidae; genus Empidonax; species Empidonax traillii. The sequence goes on along the minus strand of NW_020955671.1, from coordinate 382,384 downwards.
GTGAACTTTCTTTGGAGCTGTCTGACAAATGACCAGCTAGGGATGTCTAACCAGAAAACTGCTCTCAAACCACATTCTAATAAATCCCAATAAAAATGAACTCTTCATGAAACAAAAATAGTTGAGTTCTGGTTTAGCCTCCCACCTCATGAGAAGCCCGATACAGCAATTAACCTTGTTTTTTAACTGGTACCTAAAGTGTATGCACGTGCTTTGATCTCTAATCAGATTTTTGATACCCATCAGGGAGATTGTGTCCAACAACCCAGAGCTGCAAGTTGCTCAGAGAGTGTTGCTGTGAACGTTTTCCCAGTAAAACAGTTCCATGTTGAGAATAAAACTTTTAAAGGCTACAAAGAAGCTTAAGAACATAATTCATGCTGACTTTTACTCTTTGTGTACCTGTGAATATCTTTCCATTAGATAACATTAATTTAAACTGATTTTTCCCCCCTCTCTGCTATGCAGGATTAGAATACACAGTAAAAAACAGATCTGATATTTGTGCAATTGTGCTTCAAAACTGTGTTATTAGCTCTGGCAAAAGTTGTCTACCAAGAGCTTTATGCTAGTTATAAATGTTTGACATAGGAAATATGTGAAAGACTAATTATGGGCTGATCAGAAATATCTCTTGACATTTTTAGAGTACACTCTGAGAAGGCTTTACCTATTTAATTATGACTTTTTCAAATAGGGTACTCTAACTCAATGGGAGTCACTGCACTTACTGTTGTAAGGAAAGATAAGATTTTTGTGATAGGAAGAGGGAAAAAACCATGTCGTCAGGCTGAAATGGTTATCAGTTTTTATATCAATCACCCTTATGCAAGTTTTTCCATTGGTAGCAAGATATTAAGATATTTACAACCAACATATATCACACGGAATGGATTGTCTGAAGAAAGAAGGACAAATGATAATTTACTCAACATGCAGCCTATAGAGCTTTTATTAAGAGTCTAAAATAAGATAGCTATAAAGTAGCATCTTAGACTGTCTCACCAAAGATTACAGCATGAAGTCCTGCTGTAAGCTTAATATTTCTTTTTCATACTTTTTAAACTGGACTTACCAGTATTCAATCAAAATTTCATTTTCCTAAAACCACTCTTCCGTGCTTATACTCAACTTGGAAATACAAAACAAGAGCAAATAAAGCATTATTTTCCTCATTTGTGGAATTCAGGGGATTGAACTGGCCATTTCAGCTCCTGGCATCATGAGAAGGATTTTTATTGTGAATATCAGAGGTTGCCATCACATCCTGGTTACCATAGCACACCCTGATGTTACCATAGCAGTGCATAATGAGTGAATGTACACAGATTACTGGAAGTAACTGCCCAAGGCTGCAAACAAAGCGAGATGGAAGCACAGGAACACTCACTCTATCTAGGTGGTTATTTCAGAGCCCTGCCTGTGGTCTGACACTAACCTAGGTATCACTTTTGTGTGTTCACCTTCTTTTGCTGCTGGGTCATATGGCACCTGTGAAGAACTTGGCTTCCTCTTCACACCAAATTAAGAAACTGAGCTCAGAAAATGCCCCAAATTAGAAAATCTTACTTAAATGTGTGCAAATTCCCATTGTTTTTTGTTTTGTGAGTAAACAGTCCAAGAAAGCTGACTAGTTCCAGTTCTGGCTATTAGGAAGTGGTCGAATAAATAAAACACTGCCATAATTACTCTACTTCAGATATATTATGCAGTCATGAACAGGAGAAGCCTCTTCTTGTATGCAGGATTGTAAACGCTCTGTATGCGAGACAAATCTCTGTATCAAAATACAGCTAACAATGCAAAATGATGGGAATTCCTGTTTCAGTGTGATAACAGGATCACAGAAAACACTCTTGTTACTTCCAGAGAGGAGGGTGTGTATTTATAGAATATGCCCGGTAGCAGCTTCTATAATTAACGTTAAAAAGCAGTTAGCATTGTAACTCCCTGTTTCCAATCACTTAAAACTTTATGAAACATCTCCCTTTTGTGTTGCAATTTTCATCCTGGATTTATGCCAATGTCATCGTTTTAAAGTAGGAAGAAAGGTTCTTCCATGTTCTCAAGGAGACTGAGAATACACGCTTAGAGGAGCGACTGCTCCATGCAGTTCTGTGCTCCGAAGTTCTGTTTGAATGCTGCAGTTTGCAAAGGACTGCACCTTGCCAAGTCCCGTGACTTTGTCCCAGGAGACACTGTTTTTAACAGATATTTGGTAATATTCATAATGAGTAGCGCATACTGAATGAGCTGATGCTCAGGGAATTAATACAGGAGCTTTCTTTTCCCCACATACCCCACAGGAAGGTTTGTTGACTAAGGCAGGACAGACAAATTTTGTTAGAAAGATCTATGTTCGAGCTCCCAACTTTCTCTTTTAACTAGCACTGAGTTGCCTTACATATAGATAATCTTATTTGCTTATGACTTATTAGCAGGATACATCAACGCTTGAAAAAACAGGCAAAGTTTTTGTATCTGTGCAATGCTCCCACATATACTTAAGCACTGTCCCAATTTAGAACAGAAAGAAAGAAAAGATTTTTAGTGTTATCGCATTTTTATTAAATATCTGCAAAGTTTAGACTTCTGGATGTGTCTGCAGTCATAAATATGTTTGTTAAGTGTGCAGCTTTTAAAGGTCAAGTAGGACTCTTTAAATTTCTTCTAATTACAATCTTTGTTCTGCAAGGACAGTAACCCTTAGAGTTAAGCCTTTTGTGAAATATAGCAAAAAATTCCCTAGGTTTCTAAAGGTACTTTTTAACCCGTGGCTAAAGGAGATGTTTTGCCTAGCAAGCTGATAGAACACTTGGTCCTCTTTTTTTTTAATTGTTGTAAACACTAAAAAGAAATTATTTTACCTATACACACATACCCTTTTTTGTGAAAGTGCACGGAAAGAATCTGGGATATTTCATTCTTCCATCTTCCATCTTTAAACACTCAGCAAAGGTTAAGGATGCACTTTAATGGACAGTTTAAGTGAGCTGCTAAGGTCTTCTCTGCTTACTCTTCCTCTTCACCTCCAGCATCTGTACCACACAATGAAATCCAGGAAAAGCTCTATCTGAGAAAAGAAAATGAAAACTTTTATTTCAGCTACTCTTCTCAGTCCAATCTGCTGCTTTTAGGGCCCTTGGCTCTGCTGATCCATAACTTGTTGCTCTGAGCCCAGTTGCTCTTCAGTGAATTTGCTCCAATCCATATCAGAAATGGAAGACAGAACTGATGTAACTCCAAAACAATTATTTCTGTCCTGTGGATTGGTACATGAAAATGTACCAATGAACCAGCAGTGTCTACAGATTCCCTGTTATGCTGGGAGCTTACAAATAAAAGCATGCATGTAAAGGAGTCATAATCTTGGTTAATTATAAAATAGAACAAACAGAAAAAACATATTGACCTGCAGTAACTTTAGCTTGATTTTGCACAGAGAACTGATGTGTGTAGTGGCCACACTTACAAAGGCAAATCCATCAGTACTTTGTGTTCAGGAATAGGAAAGTAAAGCTTTGCTCACTCAAGGATGATTAATAATTTAGAAACTAGTTTCCATTTTCAAAAATTTTAGGCAGCTGAGAGTCAAAAAGTGGCCAGATGCATAAATATGTGGTAATTTAGAAAAGGTGCTTTTAATAGTCCCAGAGCAGATCAGGCCCTGACCTTCAGTAGACATAGAGGAGTCAATCATTTTCTTACATGTCAGAGTACCTCACACAGAGCTGCTGTCTGCATTGCAGGTTATTTTTTTTAATATCTTTTAGTTTTTAAAATAATTTTCTGGTGATAGCTCTGTTGTTTAAGTTGTATATTAAAGGTACCTGATTCCCTAGGCAGCTGACTGAACTTATGCATATCCTAGACTATGCTGGCAGTTTGAACACTGGGCCCCTTCAGCTGAGCCTGAGACTTGCCATTGCAGGCCTGATATCTAGTATTTTATAAAAACAATAAATGCCACAAACAGAGAGAAATTTTTTCCTTCTCTTGATTTTGTCTCATTGATATTGGTTATGGCTTCAGAGAGTTCGCCTCTTCTTTGGCTCCACAGGTATCTCCTAATGATCTTCCACATCTAGGATTGGTACATTTAGCCCAAGAGAACTGGACAGGAGTCCTTTTGAGCCCATAGTACAGCTTTTTGCTCAGATAAACCAATTTTTCAAGTGAAGCAATACCCAGTTCCTCATCCTAATAAGCGGTGGGAGTGGAAACCTGGCCAAATTATAAGAGCAAAACCTGAGAGCTAAACAGTGGATCCAAAAGGCCACTAGCTCCATAAACTTATTGCCAATCTCCAGACAAAAGAAAAAGTTCTCTGGGAACATCAGAAAACTCTGTAAGTCAGAACAACAGAGCTTCAGAAAGTGATATTTCCTGTAAATTATGCAGCATACCCCTAATGATAGGAAATAAGAATCTGTGGAATTAAATTACAATGCTCAGGAAGATTACAAGTGAGCTGTTTCAGATTGATTTTAGCCAGAGGTCAAGCCAAAGGCTAAACTTGTCTCTACTGAGCAAGAGGCCACGTGCACAAGGCTCACGTCTGAAGTGTCTAATTACTGTGGTAAGATCAGGTTGAACAGTGGACTTGGTGCGTGTTGGCTTTCTCTGCCAGCAGTGCTGGTGTTAAATTATCTCTTCTGAAATCCTTTTACGGTTATTGATCCACATTTGTTCAAGAATCTTTCAGGGAGCACTTGAGGTTACATAGATAAGTAGCAGAAAACCACAAAAAGGAACCTGATGTGGGTGAGCATCTTCCATTCAGTGGGCTAAATCCTGATCCAAGTATTCAGTTTGGATAGTAGTTCATCATGCTGCTGAAAGTAGTGACTATTGGACTAGGGACCTTCTGAAATGACTGAGCGTTGAACTCAGCAACTGTATCTTTACAAATCTTCAACCCAGTATAAGGGTTTCAGCTAATATACCAAACTTGTAAACTTTTCTGTTGGTTAGTGGTGTTATTATTTGATATACCATTAAGTAATTGCCTGATGGTTCTGCTTAAGTGGGAAATTTGACCTTTTTCTTTCTACTATCAGTAAATTATGCCCAGCTGAACTCTAAAAGCTTCAACCTTTTATTTTTCTCTAATGAATAAGCTATTTACTTCATTAGAATGATAGTATGCTTACAGAAGTAGAGTCTGCACATGGAAGAAAAATGACGAGTGAATGATTATAATGGAACTTCAAGATATCCCTCTTAAATGGCTGAATTTATTTTTATTCCTTCAATTATGTGTGCAAGACAGGAGGTTAAATATTGTCAGGTTGGCGTCGCCTTTATATGTAAGAGTATAAGATAATGGAGAGACCCTAACAATGGTGATATTTGCTTCCTAATAGTGACAGTGGTTTGCTGCTTATATGGCCATTGTGCTGAATGACTTGCTTTCTAGGCCCAAGTCATGCTTCCAGCACTATGCTCTGTTACTCTGTGCTAATTCTAGCTACCTTAATGGAGGGGACTGGACTTGGATGAGAAAATATTGCAGATTTGAGGCCTTTCCAAGGACTGATAGAGTTTTATCTTTCTGACTAGATTCAGTTCCATGATACTGAGTTACAAGTTTCTCTATGAAGTGTGATGATGCCACCTGTCAAACAAAATTTCTCATTGTAATAATTCTAGGAAATCAGCCTGACTTTAAAGAACAGTGAGGTTTTTCTTCCCCAGCTCCATGTTCTCTGGAGGCTATTTCTTGACAGGTTCAGTATGATGTCTTCCAGTTGTTCAAAAGTGAGTCTCTTGCCATCATTGTACATGGCTAATTGCATTTTATAAAAATGGTTTGCACATGATTTGTGAGGGAGATATGTATTATAGCTTGCACTTCATGTTCATTTCCAGATTCATTTATCTCACATAAATGTTTTCTAAAAGTCAAGGACTAAAAAATATAACTAGGAGTAGTTTTCAGAAGTCTATTACTACAAGTTCCGCTGAGGGAAATGAACAACGCAAAGTTTAAATGCTTCTTCACTGCCAACAGCTCCCATTGATCCAATTATAACTTCTTTACCTGTTGTTGCACAAGAGTGATTTAGAGATAGCTGTCCAGACTGATCTGAGAAGAAATGCATTAAAACATTTACGTTATTACAGTATACACAAAATGCATTAAACTAATGAGAGCAGCCTGACAGAAAGTCCTAAAATCAGACTTTCACAGGGGAGGTTGAAATGCCGTTTTTAACACACCCAGCAGAGAGATTACAGCCTTTGTGGAAGATGAAATTACATGCTTTTTTGAGACTCCCTAATAAAGAATCACTCAGGCACATTGTAATGGTTTCAAAATTATATGGTATTTTAATCCTTTGCATTTGTCTTTGTATTATGTAAGTTAGATTTCTATCAACATTTCAACACCCCGTCTTCGTCAAATTATTATCTTTTCATTACTTCTTTTTCACTTCTTATTTCTTTAAATAGCAGTATTTATTATAAACTGTCTCAGTTCTAGGGACCCTTCTTGTTCTCTCTTTTGGGAAACTAGTGGGATTTTTGTTTCAGCTTTGGTTCTAGATCAACACTGAATCATCTTTAGATACATTATCAAAGAACTTTGAAAAATTAGCTCTTAAAAACTAAAGGCTACCCCATGAGTGTTGGCAACTGTCCAAAATCCTAATTACTCCCAACGGTGGTGGAAGGTGTAGACTTTAAGGACAGCTCTGACCAGCACAACTCCACCCTCATTTATAGTTGCTGATTGACTTGTTCAAACTTCATCCATCTGTATATCATAATAATTATTAACTTGATGGAAAAAAAAATCAGTTTTGCAGTTGTATATTTAAAAAATTGTAGTAAAACAACTGATACCAACTGATTACTGAACATGTTCTTTGAAAGCAGGCTGACTTACATCTCAGTTTTATAATACATAATGCTGTTGGAAACAGAGGAGATCTGTCACTTTCTTTGGTGAGGTTAGGAGTGAAAACGGCCACAGACCCTCGCTGGCAGCAACACTAACATGCATTTAGAGCTCCCAGTGCAATATTTTTCAAATAGAAATGACTAATTCCTCTCTAACTACAAGAACAAACCTATGTTATATCAGCCTCTGCACCAACGACTTTATTCCAAACATTCAGATTCTTCTCTCAGAAGCAGGGTCTCCAGCTACAAACCCCATGGCAAGTTTGGCAATTGCAGCAGGATCAGTACGCAGTACTCAACACAGATAGTTGTACCTCTTGGTGAACAACAAGTTTTTACAGTCAAAGTAATGGTGAGGGATAAAGTGAAGGTCTAATAAATACAGTGGATGAATTGAAAGATATGGGTATTAAGTATCAAGGAAAATCTGAGAATTTACATTTTTCTCTAATGCATTTTTTATGCTCATAACCCTTTGCATTGTACTATATTTATTCTCTGAGCTAAGAATTTCTGTGTGTGAGAGTAAATATGAAGGATAAGGTGAAAGTATAATAAATAAAGTAGATGAGCTGAAAGATATGAGTATTAAACATCAAGGACAGAGCAAAGCATTTATATTTTGCACTAAATCCTTTTTTATACTAATTCTGTTTCACTATTTTCTTATTCTATTTTCTTATTCTATCTATTGGTAAACCATACAGGTGGTCATTTGTCAATGAATGAAAATTTAGAAAAATTATAAAACAAGTGAAAACAATTTTAAAAATGAACAGATAAGTTAAAAAATTATTTTGAGAGGAGATTGGTTCCAGGCTCATGTTGTGTAATTTTTCTGGTGTAGGCACAGGTGGGGCTCAGCTCTGATATAGGGTATGGTATCTGCACAGAAGGTCTAAGCTGTAGTTTAAGAGGTACTAACCCCTTCCCATTTGTCCTCTTATTAAATAGCAACCTCAGTAAAAGATTACATCATTGTGCAACTTCAAAAAAGGCACAAATTATCACTTTTTTCCTGATTCCCTGCAGGCCAGGACAAATGAAGGTTTGGTTGAGTTCTTTGACCATTACAGCATCTTGTCTGTGAGAGCTGGCCTGGACCTTTTGCCGTTGTCACTGAAACACACCCTGTGGTAGCTCTGCAACACAGTTATTTCTGCCTAATAGGCTGATCAGAGATGGTAGTCATTGCTTCTCAGGGAAGGTATAATGTTCTGATAATACTCAGGTACATCCAGTGGTACTTTCTGGGAGAATTAGCCTTATGTACATTAGAGGCTACATCCATATTTCCATGTTAGCGTAGATTTCAAAAACACTTCTCCTGGTGGCCCATAAAAATAGCCCATTCTTTGGCTCATGTTCTAGATGAGAGAGGCTCCAGACAGAGAAACTTGGGTTCGGGATTTTATGCTCTCCACTGAGAGAGGATGCAATTGTCTTGCACAGTCTGTCACTGAAAACTTGAGCTTTGTCTTGCACATGTTTACCAAATACAGTGTCAGTGTAGAAACGCTTGGGAAAAAAATCAGTCTCAGCATCAGCTCAGGTGTGGCTCAGAATGATGCATTTGAATTTTAAAGGGCATTCTTAATGCTCATTAACTGCAGAGGTTTTGTTGTGTCTCCCCAAACCAAGACACATTGCTGCTAAAAATTACTTAGTTCTTGAGGACTGGTTCAGCATATGAGCAGCATGGACTATGAAGGACTATAGTTCAAAATAACTGCTGATGAAGAAACTTCCGTGGGAAACTTGCCAGGCTTATAAAAGGAAAAGATACCATAGCAGAATATAAAACCAGATAAATAATAAATTGCATCTTCGTCTGGAGCTGTGGAGTGTGCTAGTATTTACGGTTTTGAAAGGTTTTATGGAGAAAATATTTTATTTTTTATGTTGTGAAATATATAGCAACATAAAAATGTAATGGTTGGCTTAACCTATAAAGAGTGTTCTAATCAGTAAGTTCCTGACAGAAGGTGGAATTTGTATCTCAGTGCAGAATTTATTTATTTTTTTCTTTTCCTTTTAATTTTCGAAGTTCAGGATGCCTTGAAGTTGCCTGACGTTATAGGATAAATTTTCAAAGCTCCATGCAGGAGAGATGCCAACGTGAAAAACATCAAGCAAACCCTGAGTTATGCTTGTGCATCTCCTGTGTTGTGTTTTGATAATTTCTCCCATATATCTGCATAAAGATAGGTTTTGCAAGCACAGTGAAATTATAGATTGAGCCGGTTATTTTCCTTCTTCCGTGTTATGTGGAAATTAATAAAGTAATTAAATGTTACATTTACTGTTCATTGAATTACTTGGTTGTTTGGTAATTATTAGCATGATTACAAAGTGACATAAACAACCGTGTGGCTCAAATGTGCAATTATGTTCAATATATGCTGAGCTGACACACACGGAACATATTTCGCTGATTTTGCAGGCAATTAATAAATGCTCATGCAAAACGACTTGTACTAAGAGCTGTAAATAATGCAACAGAGTCCATTTTTTGTTCCGCTTGCACTTGTGTTTGTACTGAAGCATGATGCTAGTGAAGTCAAACAGAGGCAATTTAACTTGTTCATTGCTAAATGTAATTTAAGTGGACAATAAAAGCAGTTCTACTCACTGCTTACTGTCTTGCTATTTTGTCTCTGACGCTGGGACACTTGTATATAACGTCACACTGTACTGAGACAGTGTTAATATTGGATTACTGAGGATTTTAAGGATTTATGTGATTCTGGCATTTGGTCTTGATTTCCCTTGTAATGTAGCCATGATCCTGTGAAGAGAAGTCTTCTATGTTTGCACATGGAAACATTCATGTTATTCTTTCTTATTTTCTGGTCTCTTTACTGTAAAATAGGACTACACATGACTGACACTGTTGTCTGCTTGTAGGATAATGTAGGAGAGACAGTGTTCTGCCATTTCCTGAAATAATTTTTGAAAAGACAGCGGTTGCTCATCAAAAATGAATGAAATCATGACTCACAAGGTTGAATCACAGCTAACCCATAACCTGTAGCCATGTAGTATTTTGTAAGAGAGGTCAGCCACAACTAAACACTTTTATACTGGACATCTGGTAGGCTATGCCCTTGCAAGGAACAAATAAACACTCATACATCTTCTTTAATGTATCTGACTGTGAATACTGAGAGTATCTCAATTCTGCTCTATCTTTAACTGCACTATCTTTAAGCTTGATTTTGCTGGCTGCATGCATATTAAAGAGCTACTCTAGTTAGCAAGGGTGTCAGTGGGACACACAGTCTTCTTCTGTAGTCACTTGAATTATGCAGAGCAGAACAATCTATCCTGATACTTCACTCTTTCTCCTTCTTTTCCTTTTTCTTCCTACATCCACTCTACACTGTGCTGAAATTTTATGCTTTTTGTTGCAGTCAAGTGTTTGGCAGTTTAAGGCTGTGTATAATTCATTCATATGTCTCGACACACTAGTTATTCCAAGTAGGCTGGTGGGGAGATAGTAAGAGCAGCATGAAACTAGGACTGTACGTGCGTGTTACAGACATTTTCTTCCTGAAAACACTGGAACCTGTGGGATTGTCTGACCTTGAAGCAAAATCTTCCGCCAGTGCCACAGCACAGTGAGTTTGCTTCACTCTAGGCTGATGAATTCAGCCATATTTTCTGCATTGGTTCAGGACTGTATGTACATCTTGCACGTTCTGCTGCTCATGCAGGCCCAGGTGCTACTGTGGATTTTGGTGTCACCAGTTACTGGTCTTTCTTTGGTCCCTTTGTCACTCTGAGTTATTTCCTGAAGAACTTGAAAAGACTGATTTATGAGAGTATTTGGCTTATGCAGAGAAAAAAAGGAGGAGGAAGAAAGGGAGGAAGAAGCTTGGTTATGTGTCCCAGATAGCTCTCTATGTGAAAGAGTCCATGCAATTCCAGGCAAAAAACTCTGATCCCAAGACTTCCTTGTTAATGTGAATGAAACTACAGTCTGTAAATTGCCAGTATTGCTGTGCTCTGCTGTGCTGCACATGCAGTGTGACCTTCAGGCCTGTGTTGTAGGGCACAAACCTCTCGGCTGCAGGATAAACACAGCCAGCTCAGCGTAACAGAGGAGTCTGTGGCAGGTCCCACTGGGTTCCACCACTGCCTCACCTGCATGGCCTGGCCTTTATCTATGAGGGCAGCAAGAAGTTGCCATGTGAACATCCTTGATGTTTGACAGTGGAAAGGAGGACTAGAGTTGTTTGCTTGTAAGACAGTCACAGAAGTTGAAGGACAAAGGGTGTGGACAGTCTGCATGGTGTGCCCCTTGGAGGTTAAACCTCTCATGGTTCCTACTGTCTAAAGGAACATAATATTATCCATGCTAATTTCTTCTTATGACGCTAGCTCTAATAAATAGCATCCTGAATTGTCCTTCACAAAGCCTGGGGGGCTTTCTTACTGCAGTCAAAACCGACTGGCACCTGCAGAACGCCCTCACACTGGGGGATCAAAAGCAAGAAAATGGTGTTCAAATGAGATAACCTGAATATCATATACAGTTTTGTGTGAACTACTAATCTGCACTGTGACTTGGCACAGTAAACCCGAGGTTAAGGAATTCCCTGTGTATTGTCAGCTGCTACAAGTGAACAACTATAATGGACCGAGCCAGGTTTTATTGAGTCCTGCTTCATTAAGAGGTAAAGAGGCGGATAGGCTACAGCAAGGAAGTAGGATAAGCCATGCAGGGTATAATGCTCAAATTTAATGCCAGGAAGCAGCTTCTGTGAAGATGAAAAGGCAACATTCATCCTGACATTTCTCATGCTTTCTACAGATTTTTTTTTATGTAGTGGCAACCTGTGCTATTGGAGGCAGAAAATGGATGGTCTGAGCGGAAACACTTTAATAAAAAGGGCTTCTGCTACTGCCCTGCTCTGCCCTGCTGGGTACACACAGTGTGGTATTGTATTAAACCCTCATAAAGTGCTGTTGCCCTCCTAGGTTCGTGGCTTTTCCTGCAGGCTTGTAAAATGGTATGCACATGGGCAGTTTTTGAACAATACAATCAAGGTATGTAAAGTAGTTTGCAGTCAAGCAAGTAGACCAAGGCTGTGGACCAGATTTAAAGAATCAGATTTGTCCCTGAATGCTGAGGGGAACAGAGGAAAAACTTGTGAAAAAAGAAAGTAGTGTTACATAAATATTAACCCAGTTTCTGGGTTCATTTTCTAATTACCATGTTCTTGTTTGTAAAGTGCTTAGAAAAGCAGAAACAAAATTCATTGTTTGTTCTTCTTTCACCCCTTGCCTTGCTTTATTTTCTCAGCACTATGGTGTGACTGACAGGGACAGGGATGAAAAACCTCTGATCTAGCTGTTTCCCAAAAACAGCAGCCACATGCAGTGCTTGAGAGTTTGCACTTCAGTTCTGATGTCAGGATCAGGACATTGAGTCACCATATTTGTTTTGCTCACAGGTTAACTTTCAGCTTTTTGGTAATATTTGTGTGAATGCTTTCCTTAGCTCTTTTCTGCAGACCCCAACAAAGTAGTCCCTTGCACTCTTAGGAGTTCATACTGAAGATCAGTCCTGCAGATCTTTACGTGCCATCCCAGTCGAGCTTTCCTTTCAACTGGTCTCTGTGTCTTTTTCCAATAATGAGTTATTCCTCTGCTCATTTTACTGAGGTATTTGCAAACTTTGTGCCTGCTCAGTGGTCTGGCGGAAAAGCAGGGTTTAATGCATGGGTCACTGGTCATATTTCTTTCTGGACACCTTTTTTAAAAAAATGATGGTAAACAAATATGGAAAGGTCAGAGGATACAATTGTTAGTATTGAGATGATGTCACTTCATGCTGTTGTTTTTTAGTAGACAAACCAACACAGTGTCACCTTTAGATGGTTCTATGTTATACCAAACACCATCCTCCATTGATTTCTGTGGGAACAAAGTGCACTCAGTGCAATGTAGGTTTGGCACTGGAGTCAACAGGAATGATTTTTTTGACCTCAGTTTGCTCTGGACTGGGTCCATGGTGTCCAGCAGTGAATTTATGGTGCCATCTAAACCCTTTAGAGTATGCATGAGTCATCTCCATGGGACTGAGGCAATCTCAGTAAATAAGAAGAGACAGCTTCCTTCTCAACAGGTGAACCAAATCCCCAAAGTAATTTTTTTTTTTCCCAAGGAAGCAAAAGGTTAATTTGAACTGCTCATGGTCTTCCATGAATCAAATGAAGTAATCCCATGCCTGAGGTTTAAAAGCATCCGTAAATTAGAAGGGTGTAGTGTGCAGATCAAAAAGAGGGTTATCAAAGATTAATAAAAAGAGAGAGAGGTGAGAGAGAGAGAGAGACTCTGCTAGAAACTCTCTCACAACTCCAACTAACCTGGAGAGCATAATTCACCTACTTGGGGTCTAGTTAGCACACACTGTACTGTAAAGCCCAGGGCAAGAATACAAAAAAAACATCAGAAGGAAGATATAAGATAATTTAAGAATGTGGAAAATACAGTCTATGAAAAACAAAATTGGGAGTGAGTTGAATAGAGGAGAATATATGGAGGAAAAAAGGAAAAAATCTAAGAAAGCAAGCTCTTGGCTATTTTATCCCATGTGAAGCCTGGTTATTTTTTTAATGCCAGCTCTATTTGAAAGGCAAATTACCTAATGCAAAGAAGTACCAGTGGAAAACCAGGATTTTTCTGGAAAAGGCATTCATTAGATGGAATAAAAAACTGATTTCTCAGGGAAAAAAAAGCTGGTTATGCAAAGGGAAAAAACTTGCATCACGGAAGGAGCAGCGAGGACTCTGTGAAACCAACCCATTTTGCATTCTCAAACAATGACGGAAATTTCCCCAGGCCATATTAAATTGCTGTGCATATGCAGGAGACTGTTTATGTGTCCTAATTTTTAGATGGTAACTAATGTCCTCTACACCCCCCTATGCTTAGTATTAAACAGTGTGAATTGGTTCATGCCATACCATCCAGGGTACTGGATAGTGTTTAGGAGCTGGTGTGTAAGGCAAACAAGAGTTTCCTTTCCCAATGGAGATGTTACAACAGTCCCCAGACAGGCAAGGCTTTAATCTTGCAAGGTCTTGCATATCCTTTACTTGGTCCACTTGAGCAAAAGCCATGTTGTCTCTGATAAGATAGAATCTTTCATAATGAAAATCCCACAATTCTGCTTTTGAAACATCGCATTTCAATTACTTTGCATGCTTGCCTCTGGTTAAAGTGTTATTGAAGTGAACAATCTTCAGGAGCTCATATTTTGCACAACAATCTGTGTTGCCAAGCAGCAGTTGGAAGAGCAGAAGAGGGAGCAGAAAAGCAAAAGACAATGTAAAAGCAATTTCAAAACACTATAGAAAGTGCATGTTTATTAGTGGGAACATTAGTCCCCTTAATGCTGATGTTTTGGGGCAAGTTAAAAGGATGCATTCAAGTCAGCAAATCTCCAGCCTAGTAGTTTTGCCTTCTTTTCAGTTGATCTTGTAACTTGTCACAGATTTAAACAGTCCTTCTTGTCACTGGAAGTTCTTTCAGGGACCAGGAAAAGGATGGTTTCTCCCGCCTTCAAATCTATTCGTAAAGATGTGATCTGTTGCCTGTGCAAATGGCAATGAAGTGTCCTGTTGCCTAGATGAGCATTGGACTGGATCCAGAAGGGAGAGCTATTCTTGCCTCAGACTGTTTAGGCACCTTTGTTTGTTGTTGAACTTGCCTGTAAACTGCTGGAAAACCTGAGCTGATTAGTACAACAATCATAATTGTGCAGATTGAAGTCATCTTGGCGAGTCATCAAGTAACAACATTAGTGAATATGTTCAGATTTTTTCCCCTCTAATATGATGCTAATTCATTGCTGAAGCATCATATTTGATTGCTTTATTTGTCAATGATTGAAAATAGTGATTTGAATAAGGGACCCAGTGGCTCAATTGCAAAACTCTATAATGCTTCACAATGGAGATACAGGTAATTAACTTTAAAAAATGCACTTGAATCTGTCATTTAGTTTTCAAAAATATGGTGAATAACAAATCAAAACATTTGTCCCACACTATTGCTATCAATTCATTTAAAGCCTAAACCAACTTTCTTCTCATCATGGCTATTCTGAAAACTTTGAAAGCTGCTGTATTTCACCATTCCCATTCTTGTTCTTCAGCTTCTAGAAATTCTTTCATTTCAGAAAACAACTAAAAACTGGAATATAAACCACTATCAACTTTTTATTTCAAGAAAAAGTAGTTTCAAAGTTTTATATCTACATTAATCACCAGCTGCCAGTTAAATTGCTAAATAGGCCAACTCTAAATACACCAATATTTCACTGCTGGTATTTTGAATCTGCAGTTAAATCATCATTCATTCATTCTATTAACCAACAAATATTCCTATTTTCTGCAATGAAGTCATGTTCCTGATTTCATCTGAGCCTGCACTAAAGTTATGTCCAGCATGGACAGCCCAGGTGTCAGCACATGAAACAATTTTTGCCATATTTTGGATATGGTGTAATAGCAAGATTCCATCTGCTGGAAAATGTCTATTAGTGCAGCTATTGCTCTGTTTATTTGTAGCCCAAGTTTTTCTTTGTTCCTAAGCTTTTATTGATTTTTCTTTTCTCACTGTTGTGTTTTGATTGCACAAATACATGCAGACCTCATCATGCATCTGGAGAGGTATTTGTTATTTATAGTGCATATGATTGCCAATTTAATTATAAAACTTCAGTCATTCAGCCAGGGAGCAGAAACAGTCTCTCACAAGTTTGACTTCTGTTTATACAGTGTGCTCCATGCACAGATAAAGCCAGGACCCTCCAAATGGGCACAGACTGGACTATGCCTCAAAAGAACTTTGTACTCCTATGGAAGATGTTTAAGCCATAAGCAGCAGAGTTGCAAGGGGACTGCCCTCCAAAACAGACCCTTCAGTCCATTCCACTTCCCTCACACCTAATTTTGCCTGATAGCTTGTCCAGCAAATGCTTCTCATGCAGCTTTTGTCCTGAAGGTAGGTGTGGAATGAGAAAGGCATCTGCCAGTGCATGGGTTCTGTGGTGTTTTTTGCAAAAGTAAAGAATCCAGAGTCTGGCAATGACATACTCAGGATGGAGGGCTGGGGTAATACATTAGAGGGAACGCTAATGTCATAAGAGCAGAAATGACACTGGCATGCAGTAGAATTATGACTTTTTTTAAAATGTGGCTTTTATGTTCACATATTAAAACAATATTTATTTGATGTGAGGCTGCTTCTTAAAGATCTCATTTCACCTAAAATTTTGACTACATGCCGTTGAAATTTTGGTTCTAAGGTGCCTAATGAAAATTATCTGAGTATCCTTGAGCTCTTTAGTCCACAAATCATGGTAGTCTGCAAACCAGTTTCTCATCTTTGGAAGTATTAATGGGGCCTTTTGCACAGGGAGTGCTTATTTTTGTTGCAGTTGTGATAACAGTGATAGAGAAATTGAACAGGTTTCATTCAGCGTAGAGAAAAGCCTTGATTTGACATCATTAAATAGTTTCAATCAACAGGAACATTCAGCATCTTGCAGAATAATCTAATGTTTCCTAGTGCAAGTATTGATGAATAACAACTCACAAATTTGGAGTGACACATCCTCACTCTGATTGTAATTGCCATCGACTACTTTTGAAAAGCGAAGGCCCTGAGCCTGTGTGTTTGCACACCTGCTAAAGAAACCCAGTCTCTCGACAATAGTCTGATTATTCAACTGCACAGCTGAAGCTCATCTTTAACTAAGGAGGGTTTAAATAGCTCATCATTCCACAAACTGGAATATCAGTGGCTGCGTATTGCTGGGTGGGATGAGATTCACCTGTCTTCATTGACTGCCTAATCCACTGTCTTTACCACTGTAAGGATAATAGTAAGGATGTGCACGTAATTTTCTAATATGGAGTAATTAAAAAGTGTAAGTTAAAAACCCTACTAAGAGGCAGGCATTGTTTTCACAAATGTGTTGTTAGCTCTAGAGTAGCTCTTTATCTCTAGTTAACATACATCACATGTTTTTTGTGCACATTAATTCTCTATTTAATGTATAGTGTCCAGGTTGGTTACACTTTTTTCAATAAATAAGCTCAGCACAAAGAGCTGTGCTGTTCTCCTCTTCCCCTTATGAGCCCATATAAAATAGCAGGGACCTGTGTTACTGAGTCAGCATTGGCTGATAGAAGTGGCTGAAAACTTCATTTTGGTTTGGATGAAACATAGATTAGGTTAAACAGACGATTGGTCATGATCTTGGTCTAATGAAGATTTTTGGATGTGAAGGCTTGGACTGAAATCAAATCAGCTGAACTGAGGTTGAAAGTTACAGAACGGCTATGTGAGGTAAGAGCACAGGGCTTATTTTCTTGGAATTAATTTGATAAGAAATTTATGAATTTTTTTTTTTTTTTTTTTAATTTGAAGGCCTGGAAGATCTTTTTTGAATCCCAAACCATGCTTGTACATTGTTATCAGTTGCAATAATTCAATGTTTAGACTTAAAGCCTATTTTTTATGATGAGCTGGAATAGAGTTCAGCATATTCTTGCCTATCATTAATGACTTTTCATTCTAACAGTTAAAGCTTCCAGTTATGAATTTGCTTTGGGATGAATGTAAAATCATTAAGGTTGGAAAAGACTTCCAAGATCATCAAGCCCAGCCTTTGACCAAACATCACCTTGTCAAATAAGTCATAGCAGTAAGTGCCACGTTGAGTTGTTTCTTGAACACTGCCAGAGATGGTGATTCTACCTCTTCCCTGGGCAGCCTTGCCCCAATGCCTGGCTACTCTTTCAGTGAAGAAATTCTTCATGATATCTAAGCTGAAACTCCCTTCACCCAGATTGAGGCCATTTCTTCTTGTCTTGTCGCTAGTTACCTGAGAGAAGGCTGACAGTCCCCTTTCAGGTAGTTTTAGAGAGTGATGAGGTCAACAAGAACTAAATCATAATATTCTGAAATCAACTGGAAACAAAACACAACTAAAATAACCCCACCAGAACCAAAACATGATGAAGTACTTGAATCCTCAAAACACTTTATTTCTTTGTGCTCTCAGGATTGTATTTTGTCTCTCTTTTTTATCATTCTGCTACATATTCTAAGGTAGTATAAAATATAGGGAGGTTTAAGTAGTTGAAATAACAGCTGTTGAAAAATAAAAACATTTACTTCTTGTAAGTTCAAAACCACTACCACTCAAAAATGGTAAGAGGTTTATATCTATCTCTAGCAAAGATACTAGAAAGCAGTTCACAGTGGGTCAGTGTTTTGAGTAGGATTATGTAGAAATTGGTTATTTTATCCAACATAACCATTTTGTAGTCTGAAGTCTGATCCAAAGGCTGTTTGTAACCTGGCAAGTTTGCAATGGCTGAGCATATACTACCTCCTGGGTAACTGTTATTAATTCTTTTTGTCCTGGAAAAGAAAAGAAGGGTAAATAAATACTCATTCTATGTTAATGAATCAATAGATCTATTAGCTTCAGTTTAGAAGTATACCAACAATCTTGAGAGTTCAAAGACAATCTTCTGTAAATTGTGTGAACACGACCTATGCCAAGGTATTGTGCAGATGAAATGCTGGGTCCAACATCCATAAATCTAGAGTTATCCCTTTTTAATTTGTTACAAATTAAGCTCCAGCAAATTGCCTTGCTATCTTTGCTGTACAACGAGTTCTTCCAAACTACGTGCACATGTAGGTTTGGAAAGGTTTACAAAGATTGATGTGATGCATTAGGTGTGCATCAATAAGCTGAGATTGCTAAATGTGATTGTCTTATAACAATTATCATAGATATTTTAAAGGCAGCTTTTCTTTCTTTTGTGAAACGTGGGCTGGAAAAAGAAGCACCAGACTTTTAAACAGACCATATGATTATGACTAAATAATCTTTCCAGAGATGTTTACATTTCAGCTTGTACCTGTGAGTCTCAAAAGAAATTAGTCTTTCTGTGTTAAATTTTCTTCACACCCCCCCACCCCCTACCCCCCCGCCCTCAGTCTCTGGTCCCCCATTTGTGTTTGCACCCTCTTTTAGGGCATGGGTTCACCTCAAACAGAAGGGCCACATAGACTTTCTGGGACCCATTCTGTGTTGACCCTCTGATGATGCCCTGTGGGCTTTCAAGTGATACTGCTCTCTTTCAGCTCCCAGCCATGCCCTGACAGAAATATTTAGTGTGCACATTTGTATCCTTTCTTCCAGAATACTTACTCACTTGTCACAAGACTGTCATACCCATCTCAAACAAAAATATGTGCCCTCGGGAGCAGGATAATCTCCTGAGTGAGCCAGCTCAGGGTTTGAAAGGGTGAGTTATTCCCATGCTGACTCTGGCCACAGGATGTCAAACTTGCTTTAGTATTTGCAGGCAACACAGATTCTTGTGTAGCACCAGCCTTCACTGAAAAGGCTTGTTTTGTCTGTTTATATCAGCTAGTCAGCTTTAAAGAAAAGATTTTGTTGTTGTTCTTTTTTTTTATGGATTCTGATAGAGCTACATTGTCTCTGTGATCCTCCAAGCTGTTACAGTTTAGCTAGACCTTATGCTGCTGCTCAGGACCCTTCAAAGAGGATACCTGCTGCACTGGCCCAGCCACTGCTGGCTCCTCAGTTCTTCTGGAAATCAAATCTGCGCTCTTAAGCTGATTGTTCAAAATCAGAGGTAGATTAAAAGTTCTATACGTACAGTTCTGCCTGAGCTTCACTGGGAAAAGGGTCCATTGAGTTCAGCGGGGGCAAGATTAGGACTGAACATTTGCACGTTCTGAAAGCAAAAGTGATGCCTGTAGGGCTGCCTAAAATATCCCAACATTTTGAGTGACATTGATTTCCTGTTGTGTGCACAGGCAAAACTTGCACCTCTACAGTAAGAAAGAGAGCATCATATTTATGCTGTGCCTAGAAAGCAAGGCAGCCTGTTTGCTCCTTCAGATGCACATTACATTTATGTCTTCCTCTAGGAATTAATGAGACTTCAGGAATTATGATTGATATGGAGTGATTTATGAATGTCCATCACAGTTAGTCATTTTGCTTGTTGAGGAGGTTTCCAGGTTTTATGAATGCTGTTTTTGCAGGTTCATTGCCTCTTATATATGAACAATAAATGTCCTGTTTCATGGTGGAAAAAATGGCTTGATAAAAAAAAAATAAAGGCAATGTCATAAGGAACATTTATAAACAACTTCAGTGTAAAGCTGTGATCTGATAATGGCTATTCAGAAAAAATGAGAAACTGTCACACTGGAAAGAGTCTAGTTCTTCAGAGGAGAGCAGTGATATATAACAAAAACCAGTACTCTTATTGTGGACTGGGAACTTGCTGCTTGACCCTACTTGCTATAAAGTTTGATCCTTCAGTCTCTGATCTTTCACACTTAAAGTCAGTGGGAGTTTTTTGATCCTACTGTTAATCAAATCACAGGACTTTGCTGGAACTAATCTTTGGCTCTGTATGTCAAATTAAGCATATGTGTGAAGAACTGACAACAGAGAGCCAGAGCCCACCTGAATTGAAACATTCAACAGTGAATCATGGAGTGGAACAGCCTTTGTGGTATTTGCTTTCACTGAGAGATAGATGGTTTTTGTAAGCTCAGTATGTTTTTCTATCCCATGGCAAGCATTCAGTGATTGTGGTTGTGTTTGCAGTGTTGTATGGGCCTGAAAAATCCAGCCATACTCACTTACAATGAATTTTCCCCTAATTTCATGGGTCTGGATTTTTATTCTTCGAGAACTAATCCCAGAAGAAAAAGTGTCTCGTTGGCTAGGTTTGTAGTGATGATCCCTGCCCTAACTAATTATATATTCTGATTTATCAGATTTGGACTGCAGACCATATCACAAAACAAATATGTGAAACAGTTTAACTGTAATGAAAACACCATTCTGTCTTTCATGCTCGTTTACTTCCATTAAACATAATAAGGAATCATGGTCTGGGTAGCATACCTCCCTAAAATATTGTACTGATTAGCCTTGGAAAGAAATAGACTTTCAGAGATATTGTTCTCATTGTTAGCATAGAGCTTTTGGCACTGTTTATTAATTCTTTGCAACATGAAGTTGCATAAAGACAGATTTAGAAAGTAAACCTGTGTTTTGAATTTTCTCTCAATCTAATGTCCTTGGGGAAATGAAACACATTTTTTAATTGGGATCTGGAAGCTTTGAAAAGATTTACCATTCAAAACAGCCATCCTCAAAACACTGTTCCTGGGAGGACAGAACACAGCACGAAGAACAACTGATGCCTTCCCACTTTGGTGTCGCTTTTTACACAGGTCATGGCATTCCTGATGCTTAACAAATCACAAACAGCCTGTGCACCTGCTTGATCTGGTTCTGGGAAATTCTTTGTAACTTGTTTATGAAATTAACAGTTGTTATTTGAGGGAAGTTAATAAATGCCTAGTCACTGCAACTGTGTCCTAGTTCCTCTAACTCAGTGACTCTTAAAATATGTTTCTCTAAATTTTATGTTACTTAATGAGAATTGCTCTAATAGCTGGGTCCCACTTCCTCGCTTGTGGGTTTCTTAGTCCTAGGATCCATTAGAGGAAGTGGATATTCATAAAAGCTTACTTTGATTAAAACATTGTGTGAGATATCCTGTGAGTAGGATCAAATTGGATAAAACCTTCCAATAACTGTCTTTTTTTCTATCATCAGACTGCATGGCTCCATGGTCTCTGTTTTTGCTCCAAACTCTACATTGTGTGTAGGGCACTAAGTCAATGAGGCTTAGAAAGGCTTTTTTAGATGAAAAAGTCATCTTTAATTTCAGTTATAGTGCCTGTTGATCCCCAGAACAAATATTAACTCCTCTAGAGAAGCCGTAGCTTTATGAGCAGAAAAGCTCTTCTAAATTACATTATATACTCACATAGTCCTAATAAGGTGGCATGAAAAGTTAGATGTGAAAAGCAGCAGAGATCTAGACTCTGGTGTTCATTGCAGAGCCATATATTTTTAATTTCGGTGGTGCTGATAGCTGCGTGGTATTCCCTGAGTTGGAGGACTGACCACTCCTGAGCAGGGAGAGAGGTGAATTTCAAAGCTGTGGGGTAATATCTCTGTGTCTTTACAGCCTGGAAAGAACCAAAACGTGATTATGGTCTCTTTTGGGCTTTAGGAATGCCTACAAGACAGGGCTATAACTTGGTGTACAAGGCCTAAAGCAAACACTACTGGATGTATTAGTAGTTTTGTATGTAGGAACATTTCTATTAGTTTATTTCTATTAGTTTAGTTCACCGAACATATTTTTCTGCATGTATTAGAATTTTGATTTTTCTTGCTATCAGTTTTACTGTAACATTCCTGTCAATGTTACTATGTTCTGCTGAACTTCAGTTGCAACTCTCTGAAAAAGGACTTTCTCATATGCAGGGCTGTGCCAAAATCACCTGGGGAAATTTGTAGTGCCTGTATTTTTGGTATTTTCTTTGTTTTCTTCCATTTTGGTGTTTCTTTGTCTTTAAATGAAGATGTATTTCTGTTACTGCTGTGGAACAACAGCATGAATTATTGTGAGTCGTGTTTTGTAAACTATTGAACAATGCGAGAAGAAGCTTTATGTCTGTCTTAAGAAAACTAGTTTTGGAGATATAACAACTGCAGGTTGTGTTGTAACAATGTACAAGTGACTAACTAAAGCCCTTTTCTTTTAACCTCTTCTGCCTTGCAGTTTGTGATCTTCGTGACCACAAGGTCACTGAAGTCAAAATTCTGACTTCGTTGAGAGAGATAATAGCAAAGGTGAATTTATGTTCTTATTCACTCTCTCCCGTGCAAGCAGGAGATCCTGTTACTGTTATTTCTTTCCATATTTGAAATAAGTGTGTTCTATGCTGTCAGATGCAGACTTTATTGAGAAAACTGTAATCAAAGCTAATCAAAGCACAGGGGCAGGCCAACCTGCTCAGTGGCAGAGGTAAATTAAAGATGTGGTTACATTGCCCTGTGCTGCTTTTGTGAGTAGATGACACTTGGTGAGGTTTTTCATGCAAAATCTTTACTAAAATACCTTTTAATCACTGAATTACTACTGAATCATCAGATTATTTTTCAAAATACAGCATTGCATTGGCCTGAAAGAAAGGTCTAAGCTTAGAGTGCCTTTACGAAGTTTTAATCTTCATTTTTATAAGGTATATAGCAAAAAGTAACAATAAAAGCATATCCTTGATTTATACATTGGTATCATTTCACTGATACCAAGAGTTATCTCTGCTAATTTGCAGGCCTACAGAGTGTGCTTTGTGTGGGACTCTGCCTTCTCCAGGCAATTGTTTCTGTGTTTTTAGAGTTAACACGTGAATGTAAACTGTTTAACAGCAGGGCTTGCTCTTTTACTTCCCAAATCCTTCATTTCTTAGTGACATGCCCTGAGATGTTCAGTTCTGTAAAATTCATTATCGGAGGGCTAAACTGCATGTATGCTGGGAGAAATGCTGGAAACGACAGTAGCACCATCCTCTGTTTTTCCTATTACTCAGCACGTTTATTTCAAAAGCAAAGCAAGGCTCTTTCTGTAGAGGCAAGAACATGGGTGAACCCTGCCCTGAAGGGTTTGTAATCTGAAGATCTGACTGCAAACACATGAAAGAAAGCAGTATAGTATCTGTATTTTCCCATTCCATATTTGGGTCCTCTTTAAAAAGAGTTTGGGCTTTAATCATGGCAGAAAACCACTCAAGACTGTCAAATGACCCAGGGAATTTATCTCTCTTTCCATGATGGCAATTCAGTTGTGTCTAATTTCAGACTAAAGGGATGTCTCTGTGTCCCTGAGCTCTCCTCTGTGCTGGCATTAATAGTTTAAGGGCTGTACAGGGAACCACCTCGTGGAGCCAGCATTGAAAACGATCTGGTCATTTTTTGTCAGGTCAGTTTTTCAACCAGACCACTTCCACGGCCCAACTTCCTCCACTATCACAGTGTCTGCCCTACAGGATGGCTGAGTTCCCAGGACGGATGAAGTTTCCTTCCTAGTAGCTACCCACACCTAAATGAGATGAACCTGCTCATGGAGGAGCAGATGGAATGCTGGCAGTGCCCAGCACGCCACAGATACCAGCAGAGTAAATACTGACATGGAGGTCATGGAGGTGTTTTTGGCAAGAGCACAGGGAGGAGTATTCCTTGGCTAATTCTTTGACCTACTGAAAGTCAAAGAGGCCTGTAGACCCTAGAATGGTTATCTAATGTCACCTGTGGTCCCTGGGAGTCTGGTGTCAAGGTATTGCGTGATATTAAAGGCCCGCTTTGTGGAGATGTCCAATAACACAACTGTGGCAAAAAACCCCAAATGAATTTCAGTGAAGTCTGTAGCTGTTGCAGCTGTAGGAGTTCAGACATGTAATGCTGGTATCCCTCAGAGCCTCAGAAACCTTATTGTAGTGGTGTTCTGGGACAAAGATGGCCAATACTTTTTTTGAAGTTCATGCTTTTTGAAGTCAGACCTGTCATATTTGGGGTCCCGATTTACGATTTTTGAACATTTAGGTTGGCAGCAGAGGGAAAAATCTCAAACTTAATTAAAAAAAACCAAAAAATCTTGTCCCTAGTCTCTGTAGTTTGTACTTCTGCCTGAATACAGACTCAGTTCCTGAGCTACCTTCCCAGCTCACGCTCCTCCTTGGCTCAGCTGTGTCCATAACTTTGTGTTCCCACCCCTGCATCAGGAGTTTCTTCTGGCTGGGATCTGATTCTGCTTCCCAGACCAACCACCTTGCTGAAGGGGGTGGGATCCTCATCAGTCATCATCCCGTGACTGACACCACCCTCGCAGACAGATGGAGATCTGAGTCGTCTTAGTCACTAGTCCAAGCTTCAGGATATTTTCCTTCATTTGGGATGATGATAAGTAGAGTGATATATTTTTTTACCCTATATTTTTTCCCAACTGCTGTTACCGAATTTTTTTTCTGTTGTCATTAAATAGGCAACCATTCATCAAGCGAATCTGGTGCTTCTCAAAATACCATAAAGCTAAAGGAAAAAGGCATAGGAAGATATGTGTAACTGTTTGTTTAGTTTATCTTTATGTCCAAAATGACTAATTGATTTTAAGTGATGTTTTATAGAAACAGTTCATTTCTGCAGAAAAAAATCTCATGTAACAAATTTCAGCACAGATGGTATTTTGGTTGCAATCAAAAAAAAGTGGCATGTAGTAAATGAGTAGAGAAGGTTTCAAATCCAATATAATAAGTCTTGAAAGATGGTTCAAATAAAGACACTTTATATGTTCAGAAATTAGAAAGCTGGCTTCTGATAGAAATAACACAAAACCTGGCCTTAAATGTTTTAATCTGCCAAACTAATTTACCCCAAAGATACAGGTCAGTGTGGAAGTGAACCTTATTAGGTGAGGGCAGATAGTAGGCACCTTTCTGAGTAACAAAATTAACCCCTTAGTCTGTACCTAAAAGTATTCTTCTTATTCTCTATGTTATGGGAGTTTCCTTTGGAGGAACAATATTGAGAAAGTGACAACGTTGATTTTCTGGGTAAAGGGAAATACCTGGGCTGTTTTTAGGCCTTGGAATAAAATATCTTTATGTGGTGAAACCTGAACAATTCCAATAGAAGTTCTGAATTAGTACTCCAGGAATAATCTCTCCTAGTTCATAAGCGCCAAAATACAAAACCAAACGATGCAATAATAAAGCATAAATGTGTGAGAGCAGATATGCCATGTATGGAAGAGGATGTGACAAAGACGAGCGGTACAGAATTAGAAATGAAGGCTGTAATGGTTAAATAGGCGCAACTGGAAAATATCTGCCCAGGCAGAATGCAATTAGTGCCAACTCCTCTGCAGAGAGGCTTGAGGGGATTGGTCTTCGTGTAGTGTCCTGGGCTAAAAGAAGAGCTGGAAGCTGAACATTTCCCTGGCTCAAGAGGAAGACTCAGGCCGTGGTGGGAGGGGGTGTCCGATGGATGGGACTAAGAGCAAAGAAACCCCACAGAGCTGCAGCAGTCCCTGCACTGGGGATGATTGGCAGCTGAGGGACTGTTATGGGAAGTGTCAGACTTTGTGCCATAGTCTTCAGCTCTCCCCTGGCCATCTGCCTTCAGCCACTCCTGCAGATTAGGGGCTGGGTTGGACAGATCTGTGGTCTGACCTAGTCTGCATTTTCTCCTGTTTAGTGACAGGAGATGAAGGTTGTAGAAGTGCTTAACAGAAACAGTATGTTTAGAGACAAATTCTGTGTCCTTTTGAGAGGTTGGCAAGGTTGATGTTTCACAGAACTGGGCAGATGTGTGCAAATGATTAGGAACTCAATTGAATATATAATACATGTAACAAATAAATTTTACCTTTAAGGAATAGAAGCATTTTTAGTTTTGGTCTTGGTAGGCATGACTTTGCATACATAGTTATGATTGAAAGGATGAGGTTTGATGGAAAGAAATTAATTCAAACTCATTGACTCTAGCTTAAAAAACAATACTCTATCATAATATATTCAGATTTTATACTGACTCTCCATTAATGCTATTTATTTTACCTGTTCTACTGCTGCTGAGGGATATATTATTTTCTGCAAGACTTTGACAGGCTCAGACAAGCATCTGCAATGGGAAATCCTTTACTTCTTGTTATCTGTAGGTTTTGTTAGCTTTTCTAAAATAAATCTCAGGACCATCTGAGGTTCACATTAATTCTTATTCTATATGGATTCAAAAATGAAACAACAATTAAAATAGTGTCTACAATGCTAAGGTTACTGATATTGAGAAGACAGCATTTGTTTTAGTTTCAGGGTCATTTACAACTTCCATAATAATGGATCTGACATCTAAAGTAATTATTCTCCAAATAAATAATTAAACTAAGTAAAGCAGGGCAATTTTAACTATTTATAGGAGGTGTCCCAAAAGACACTAATGGCAATGATTTCTTTCTTTGAGAAAATGGCTTTACAGAATTTCTGCAAGTCATTACACAGGATGGAGAAAAACAGCAATGTCCTGTGCTTTCAACTACAAGTCTTGAAGTGGCAATCAGTGCTTTTTACTGCCGTTCATAAAATCTCAGTATTTAATGAAAATTATGATGGAAGTTGGCAATGTCCAGGCCTTTTCAAGTGACTTCTGCTACTTACACAGGGAGAAATTTTTCCCTCCTTTGATGAAAGACTATAGATCACTAACAGGTAATTGATTTTGGCTAGTATGGTACATTAGCTTCCCTTTGTATCTATTCAAAGAAAAGGGAAATGCTTGACTATTTTATACACCTACAAATTTCTAAGTCTGAAGGTCCATGCTTGACAGTATATATAGAGCTGTGACAGGAATTGGTGCCATGGTATTTACTATTTCTGTCTGCATCTGAGGATCTCTGTATTACCATTGGATATTTAGTTGTCACCACTGGTAGATGTCAGGATAAATCTAAGCATATGTAAACATCTACTTTATGTTAAGATAGCCTGTGTACTGGACTCATTTGCAAGATATCCACTGAATATAAAGGAAGTCCAGGATAAGAACCCTAGATGTAGAAATGTAAAATATGGTGAGCTGGTTCACTGAAGTAAAACAAGGATAAGCTTCTAAGATGACCAAGATATTTCTGTGACTACAGACATGTGAATTTTGGCTTATGTACGTAGAAGAGGTGCACAGACATTTTAGGATAAGTGCAATATAAAATGCATCACTGTGTTCAAGGTTTGTGTAGTAAATTATTCAGAATGCTGCAATGTGTATTATTTGCATTCCTATTTTATTACATCAAAATTCCATTTTCAGTCTCTGGGCAGGGGAATTTTTCTTTGTTATAGGTAGTGTAGTAGTACTCTGGGCACTGGTAAGAGAGCAGATAAGAATAAAGACTCTATTAGGATCTTTGACTTTTGCTGTCTTTTAGTACCATAGGGAATTTTCTCTGAAGCCTGCTAGTCTTTTTTTTTATTATTTTTATTTTATTTTAGGTAAATCATTACTCATTAAATATAATAAATATCAAGAAGCGTGAAAGAACTCATTTTACTTAAACCAACGTCCTCTTGTTTAATCACAAACACTTTGCCAAGAGTTTCTTTGGAATTACAGCATCTCAGGTTTCAAATTAAACCTGACATTTAACCTAGCATTTGGGACACTAAATACATGACTTTCTCTAGAGAGAAACTGTCTGTTCAGTTAAAGTGCTGCTGCACCAGCAGTGACCTACCAGGAGAAGGAGAACTCCTTGGCAGCCAGCCCCGTTGCAAAGCTGCTTTATATAGCATTTGAAAAACACAAAGTTGTTGATCCTGGGAAACGGTTTCAATCTGCTGTTAAAAATGATAAGAGCTGGCAGTGTGGCTCAAAGATTTCCTTGTCTTGTATACAGAGCTCACCTTATCTCCTGGCCATCACAGTGAACGGTGGGAATATAACCATTGGTTTTATTCCATATAATCCATCTTTGTGAAAGGGTCCAGGCCACTGACTTGTGAAATCATGAGCGGTGCCTCCTGCACACACCACGCTGCTGCCTCGGTTTCCAGGGTAATTTGTGGCAAGGGAAAGAAAGGGAATAGTCTTTTAAGTTTCTCAAACATTCTAACTTGCATGGCAAAAATTTATGCAAAGTAATAATGCTCTTACCAGGAACAAGCCCTGCCTCAAAATTCCCAGTAAAATGTTAAACATTGTGACATGATGTTGAGAATTTTGCATTTGTTTTTTACGTGCCAGTGATGGCCTGAATCAAAGGGACATTTGCTGCCTATAAATCATGCTCACCATGGCACTTCCCTTGGCAGAGAGCTCATAGTTAGTGATCCAGAATGAGTTAGGATGGCAAGAAAACACACAAAAAGGGCTTTTTTTAAAGGCATACAAAGAAAAATGTGTGTTTCTCCTATTAGCCAGCTCACCCCTGGTGCTGCAGAGCTATCCCAGACCTACTCACACATGCTGCACATGGCAAGCACAAAATTAGGATGATAATGTGTGGACTCCCATGTGCACCGGGCCTGTGTGAGATTGACCTGGCCTCTGAGCCAAAGTTTTGCAAGTTAATTTGAAGCTGAAAGGCTCAATTTGCTTTTGAGGAACTCCTGTAAAAAGCAGCAGCCATGCAGATGGGCAGAGCTTGGCATTTCCTGTCTTTTTCCCTCTCGCAGATGATTTATAAGCAGTTTAAGTGTTAGGGGTCAGTTATTACTCTCATCTCAGTTCTTTTGCAGGTAAGATTATAGTTTTGGTCTAGCAGTTTTCTCCTTTGACTTATTTTATCAGAACTGGACTGTTAATTAGAGCCAGGGTTTGGCTGTCTTTACTATGAAATATAATTCTGTTATCAGTGCAACCACATTCTTCCCTAGGTGATTTCCACTTTGGCTTTAATTTTTTTTCTTTTTTTTTCTTTTTTTTCTTTTTTAATCCCGTGAAATATAAAGTGTTTCCTTACTTGAGTAAGCTGGATAGCCCTTTGGTCTAAACAGAGTTCTTTCATTTTGAGATTTCTGATATGCTAAACCTCTGTGAAAGTTTGATAAAAGGTAGCTTTAAGGCTTTTAATTAATTATGTACAAAAAGTTGACAGTACTCCACTGGGAGGTGTTCCTAATAATCCATGCATGTAATATAGTGGGAACATTGTTTATAAATATAAATGAACTGGAAGGTTTGTAACCTTGGAATAACAGAAGATGAGAAATCAAATCACGGCTGGCAACCTCACAATTAAATGTTCTAAGATTAAATGACCTACTTGAAAGCTACATTTTTATCTTTGTTTTCCAGTAAGTAGAGGAAAAATAATCCCTGTAAGAGCTCCTTTAAGCTCTTACTGAGAGTGAAGTAAGGAAATGTTGGTTTTAATATTTCATATCTCCCACAAATGAAAAGACACACTCTTACAGTTTGGCCTGGCTGGAAAACACACAGTTTACATGGTGCTGAAAGAGAGGGTGGAGAAGAGGAGAAAGAGAACAACAGTGTCAATAAACTAGGCACAGAGCAGTGGCAAAAGGAAAGTCTCAGGTAAGCAAAGGAAAAGGGTCATAAGCCTGTAAAGCAAGGAACAAAAAGGCTATCTGTAGAGCAAGGGTTAAGAATACTGACTAAAATAATGAACAAAAATGAACAGAAAGGAATAAAGGAAAGACCAACCCTCAGATCAATTCACTTCTGTCATTGTAGCATTTGGTGGATTAGGAATCCTATTACCATTGACCAGCATGGATTTTAAAAAACCCAACCTTATCATCGCCAGTATTGCACCTATTTTGCTTATGCTTGGCAGCAGCAGAACCTTCTGGGAAAGGTATCAGCAGTATGGGACCAGGCCACTTGTAATTATGTGTTTGCAATTACTGTTTCACCTCTGATCTGCTGGTGTTTTTAGAAGGAGCATCCACAACCTGAAAATCACACTTTTTTCTATCCTCATTAAGCTTAAAAAGAAGCACCTTGATATTCTGAAAGTTAAAGGAATTGGGGGGGGGGGGGGGAAAGATCTACTTTTTAATTATTTTCTCTCATTACCTCACTGTTCCAATGAGAAGCTCAACTGCTTCACAGGTTACTGCACTAATAAAGGGCCATATGTGGCAAAGTGCCTCTAGATCATTGCAGGGAGAAAATTTGACTGAGCAAACCACACTTTTCTCCCTGGTGCCCTTTGCTGGATGGAAGTTATCATTTACTGCTGCTCTGCACCAGCAGCAAATGTTTGCTAGGCAGTTCCAAGGCAGCTCAGCCAGGCTGGCTGAGGGCAGCACCACCCCTCCGAGGCACAGTCTGGTCCCTCTGTTCTTACCTGCTTTCCTGGAAAGACCCTTACTCAACTTTTCATCTTTTAAGAAAAAGTGTTAATTTCAAAAGTCAGCGAGCTCCCTGAGCCCTTTCTACCCTTCATGACAGCACTTAAAGTTTGAGAGTGCTGGGATTACTTTTAAACATTCATTTCCATAGACAAATCTAGAAACACTCCTATGTTTTTCAGACGTGGAGAACAAAATGCTCAAATAGCATGCTGCCTCATTCTTTCTTCACTGGCATGTACAGAACAGCTGATGTGATTTCAGAAATCCTCCAGACAGCCAAATTCCCAGGAGTCATGTTGTAGCATTGCTGCTACCATTGGCCAATGGACCAACAGATTTGGGAAAATGCTGTCCTGCTTTGCAAGAACAGCAAATAAAGAATGAAAAATAACTCATAGCTAATACTTTCATATTGATTTTTTTAGTATGTCAGAAATGCTGAAATGGAAATGTCAGATATGGAAATGCTCATTTAAGAAACGGAGGATTTTATGTTTGTTTTTTTTTTTTTTTTTAAAGTAAATCTCTGTTTGGGGTCCAACTCCTCATTTCCATATGAGTCCCAATGAGATGGAAAGCCCCAGGAGCACACAGTGGGCTGGAAACAGCAGACACTGAGATTCCTTTGAGATTCCTTTTACTGCTGTGCTTGTTGTTCCCCAGAGATTTTTATCAGGGTGGGCATTATAGCTGGTTCTTCAAGGATAAGGAGAAGTATTTAGGACAGTGGTCCTTCAATATCTTAATGTTTATTTAACAGCTGAGTGTATTTTTTTTTTAAATAATGCAAATGTTTGAAGGAAGTAGAGAAGTACCTTGTTTTAGATTTCTGCTTTGGAAACCCAGAAAAAAATATGTGGGGGATATTTCATGACTGTATTTTTAACCTTCACACGGCACAACTGAGAGGGAAATTTGCACTTCAAACTATAGCTGGAAACAAACCGCCCACATAAAGAGATAATAAAACATCAAAAGGCCTGTGAAATATGCTGGCACATGTATATGTGTTTAAAAAGTGCATGAAAATGAAGATATCCGGAACACACAACTAAAGTTCTTTTCTGGCTGGAGTATTAGTTATAATAGGTAAAGCAAAATTTGCTAGTCTTTAACCCAAGCCCAGCTGAAGTGATATGGTAAAAATGAATGTTTTCTGCAGCATTCAGATTGCTGAACATAAACATATCTTCTCACAGGATTGAGAATATTGAAAGATACAAACATTACCCAGCCTCATTAATTCTATTTGGCCTGAAAATTGCTGCCTTGTGCTCTGGGGAATATGCTGTTTTATTAAAGTGAAAGTTCTGAAAATGCATAATGGAAATGTTAGTACCATATTACTCGTGATCTCAAGGCTGAGGACTCGTTGGCTTTTTGACTTCTGCCAGGGTAATGTGGCTGCAGGAGAAGTTCCACACACATCATTCCCTCTCATTTTGAGGTGGCAACACAACAGGGAAAATTAAACTTCTGCATTGTGGGCTGATAGAGAAGTTGCCCAGTGTATAGAAACCACAGGGCTGCGCTCCCTCATCCTCTTGGTTAGCCATGGAGATTCCTGGAAGGGGTTGGCTAAATATTTGGAATGTTAGAGGACAAAATAATGCTCTTGGGAGAGCCCAGGGGAGATTGCTGCTGCTGAAAACACCTCCAGCAACTTTTCTCTTCTGCTTGGTGGCAGTTTTTCCCTTGGTCTTTCTTGGGTTACTCTGTGAGCTGGGTTGAAGCTCTGGGTATCCCAGGCTGTCAGAAATTGCAGTCCTGCTTTGCCCTCCCCTCATGCTGAGTAGTGCTGTCCCAGCACAGGGCACAGAATTCCAGGGATTATTATTTTGACATAGGGCCATTGCTGAACTACATTGCCAAAACCACAAGTTTTGGCCTGAGTTCCTCGTTTTAACTTTCCACTCGAAAGTTAAAACAAAGTTAGACTTTTATTTTATTTTGCAGCTATTACAGTATAGGGTATTAAAATAAAGGCTGGGAGTGCTGGCAAAATCCTGTACAGTGAGCTGTGCCCCAGCACCTGAGCTCTCATTTTGAGGTAGATCTGTTATCAGACATGAAACTGGAAGTACCAGCTCTCACTTGATGGGCTTTTCTTTGGTAGAGGAACAAAGGTACTAAGTATCTGCAGCTGATATTCATTGCTATTTTTATATCAAAGCTTTCTTATCTACTTGGTAAGTGATTTGGGGATTTTCTCTCTCTCCTAGGTGCCCCTGCAAAGTGTTTGTTGTAATCTCTCACATATCCTCATTACACTTTTTGCTCCACATTAATAAGAAATGAAGAAGTCAGGTTGCATTAGATTCTCTTATCTTAGCCAGCTCTTTTCAGAATTTCTCCCAAAAAAGTTAAATGCCCTCTTTTCGCTTTACTTTTTTGTTTCCCTTTCCTATGAGCTTTTTTCTTCTCCAGTCTGTGCTTACAATATCTCTGCTCTGTGACCTGAGCTGACCTCCCCAGAGCTTTTAGAAAATTATTAAATACGCTATTGTGAGCTTTCATATGTGTATGGACACGCAAGCGTTATTCTTACATGTATAAATACACTTCTGCTTAGTTTTTAATCCTTTTCTTACTTCTCTCTCCCTCCCTCCCCACCTTTTTGTGCAAGTGGGTTTGCTTTATCTGTCCCAGCAGATGATGTGAGCTGTGACTGTCTCTGCTTAGCACTTCTGCCAGTATCTACTGGCTGTAGTCAGATCTATTCTGTTTTTCTGCAAAGGCCGGCTCTGATGCTTCACTTTGGCTCTGCCATGAAAAATTATCTCAAACACTGATGACTTCAAACTCACAAGAGACAGAGACAGGCAGAAGCTGTGATATTTGGATTTGGACTCCGATTTTAAGTCCTACAGAGTTCAGGCTATCTTGGATCTACCTAGTATAATGATAAAGGTTTCAAGCAAAATAGGAATTTAGGTAGCTCTCTGTTCTAATGATAAGGGAGCTCAGAAGCTTTTAGTTTGACACCAGCTGCTTCTCTGAGAAAT
This sequence comes from Empidonax traillii, assembly GCF_003031625.1. Taxonomy (NCBI): domain Eukaryota; kingdom Metazoa; phylum Chordata; class Aves; order Passeriformes; family Tyrannidae; genus Empidonax; species Empidonax traillii. The sequence goes on along the minus strand of NW_020955671.1, from coordinate 348,647 downwards.
GAGTTCCTTTCCAATGACCATTTATCAGTCTTTGAATTCTTGATTAACAAACATCATCTTCTGTAATGAGATGGGGAACACAGCTCAGAGCCATTTGACTCCTTTGTGAAATGTTAACCTGTTTCCTTTTAGGTCCCAAAGAAAAAAAAAAAGAATGATGGCATGTGTTTTGGTAAAGTACAACAGTATTTCCTAAGAACTCTGACATGACCTCAGAAAACATGTTACCAAAGGGGAAAATAGCACCTTTGCTGCAGCACAATGGGTAGGGTATGTCCCCTGCCCACCAGGGTTGTGCATGTGCAGAGGGAGCAGTGGGGGCCCTACCTTGCCTGGGTAAATGTCCTACAAGGTCTCTGAAACACCACAGAGTTCATTGTTTTGTCATGCCAAGGGTACCAGCAAGTTCTGAAAAGGTGTTGATGCAAAATACTGTGGGATGGCTACGGTAGCTGCCTGTCCCCTTGCCTAAAGTACCACCCCTCGAGACACTTTTTACAAACCCTATAGTGGATGGAAGTAGTGCTGTAATCCCCAATGTCTACAAAAAAGGCTGTTGTATAATAGAAAACCAGTAACAACTTGCGTCCCTCCTTCAAAAGTGATTCCATAATCCACCACTTTGTAGGAGCCTGAGATGCCAAAAGATAATGGGGCAAGGCTGCAAAGTGTCTTGGCCAAGTGCAGGAGCTCCACGAGACCCAGAGGAAATTAAGGTACTGCTCAGAGCATGATCTGAATATCCTCTCATCTGCTGTCATTGGAGAGACCAGCCTACAAGTGAAAAAGACACCTTGACAGCTGAAAGCCTTTTGGTCAGTGCTTCCAATTTTCTAGAGCAATTCCTCTAAATCATGGAGATCCTGGGTTCCTTTTTATGAGCTCTGTTATCAGTTGCTATGTTGGTATGTTCTCTTCCCTTCGTGAGCAGGAAGGGGTGAGAACTGCTGTTTCTGAGTTTGTGCCCTCAGTGAATCAGGGTTTTATATCAGTTTTCTGACAATTTGTTTTCAGCTCACGCTAAAAAATTCTCTCCTGTATTGCTGGTGCTTTGGCATAGCCTCCAGGCTCCTGCAGTGACTTGTGTCTGATGCAGATTCGATCCACAATATATCTCCTATCTCACTTCAGTTGCTTTCCATCTTTTTTTAAACGGGAAGCCAATAATCACCATTCCTGGAAGGGTCTTCTTTCACACTTATGCTAAAAGTATGCTTTTAACCAGGGACTTCTACCTGAACGTGCTGTGAAAGACACTGAGAAAGGGCACAGTGCAGTATGGTGGAAATTTGCTCCCCTTTTTCAAGCCTTGCAGGAATGTGCTGCCTTCGAGGGATAGTGCTGCCTAGCTGTATGCCTAAGGCTGTATGTTGAGATGGGTGAGGGGGTGAGTGTGTGTCCATATATAAAGATGGATGCTGACCTTCCCTTGGCAGCCCTCCAGTAAGAAATCCAGCCACTGCCAATGAGCCCTTCCATCAGCTCAGTTTTATACAAGATGAGACACAGACAGGGAAAGGGCAAGAATGCAGCCCGACACCTTGTCCTCTCAGTGCCAGGAGGGGCCAGAAAGTTTTGAGCAGGGAAGGAAGGTGACAATCAGGGAACTGTGGCTCCTGCCTTGCCAGAGCCCTGCACCACCCTGCCCTTCCTCTGCTTCTGTCCTGATCAGAGGGCTGCACTGCATGGAGCTGGCAGTAAATCTCCTGGGATGGAAGTCTCACCAGTCCTCGTTCTCCCCAAGCACTATAACTGCAGGATTTCGGGGTTTGTCTTTGGTTTTGTTTTTTTTTTCCCTTTCGTATGCAACTTTCAATTTCTTGCATTAGTTGTGACAAAATTTGATATAACATGATCTTTCTGATCTTCCTGCTATGCTTATATATGTTATCTGCATTTTGATTTTCATGTGTAAACATTATCTGTGTAGACAGTACCTTCATCATATTTTTTGTAGTTGTTTTAAGTAGTAGTTGAATAAGCATGTAATCTCATTTAAGTCCCAGATGCTTATCCACGTGTCCTGCTTCTGAAGGCACTACTGCTGTCTTTTATTATGTCATAGAATTGAATTTATCTTAAAGTAGAAATTCAGATTTTGTTCTAAACTCCTTTGCTGGTGTTTAAATTGGTGTTTTCAATACCAATTCAGCAAATATTAGAAAGTCTGACACTCCTTAACTTATGAGTCAATCTTATGAGAATCATGAGCTACTTGCAGGGATTTATAGGGGATGTGTGGTGCTTCTGAGTGTGTGTAGCATTGTACAAGGCAGATTTGGGGCAGCTTTTCCTTTTTACTCCATGGACCCAGTAATATCATTCTGTTGGTTGCCTTCAAGTGTTGCATCTCGTAACCCTCTTCAGTGAAAGCTGATACTGCTGGGAAAGATAGTAACAAGCACACTTTAGACCCATGGGTGTAAGGCTGTCTTCTAAGGATGGAGAATTTTTATTTCCCAGGACTTTCCTGGATGGTTTCTCAGCTAGGGACGCAACTGTTTAGCAGTAAAGACCCAATTTCTGGATGAGGGAGGGACTCACTCTCAGAGCTTGTGTTCCTCTGCTTGTCCAAAAGAAAGAGAAAAGCAACAATTGGTTTGAAAGATTTAGGATTATTAGTACTGTGCTGAGGTTGCTAGGCCATTTCCTTCTCATGTAAATATAAACACTGATCAGAAATGGAAAAATCTGCAAGACCTACATGTTAGGAACTTAAATAGCTAACTTGTTTGGCTTCATGTCCCCCTTCTCCAGCAGGGAAGGAAGGGCTACATCATAGATGTGAACAAAGCAAATGTCAAGTAAAGGGAGAAAAATGAGTGAATGAATATTTACATATGTACAGGTGAGGAAATCTTGTGCAATTTTCTTATGGCATTCCTTTGCTCTTGAGATGAATTTTAAATAACAGGAAGTAATTCGTTCTTGGGCTTTCCATAAATGATGATTTATATCATTTTGCCTCTAGTCAGTTCCTGTGATATATGGATGACTATATATCAATATTTGGGCAGATACATCCTCTATAGATGATTCATGGTTTTTCAATTAAAAATGTATTCTTGGTGTAAAATTTTCTAAAAGTTGTCATGTTCCCCCATTCATCTTCTATTGCATCATCCAGTTTTCCCCCCACTTAACAAGTTATTTTATTAAAAGAAAATGTTCACAAATGTCCTGGAGATTTTTGTTAAGTAGTTAGGAGATAGTGATAGATAAAGATATTTTTATATCATTTCAATGCCAACACAGGAATTGTGTTGACACTGCAATTCTGTAGACTTAGTTCTGAAGGAAGAAACAAGTCTGGCAGAGGATTTTAACTTGCAAATGACTTGCAAAAGTAAATCAGTCCCAGCAATATGCAGTTACAGTGTCTTGGAATACAGCAAGTCCCAGCTGCAGATTTATTGAAGATCTGTACCCTTTCCTTCACTGGTGGGATAGATGGCAAGAAGAGCAAGCCCATTCATAACACAGCACACCTATTCCTGTTCTCCACTTCAGTACATCTGTGTTGTTAACAGCGAATCTGCTGTTCCTCTTTAGCGGGATGCACAACCAGTCTTGGATGAAACATTTTTCAAAACCTTTCAGAAATCTGTAAATATACTTCTAATGCCTTAAATATAAGGGGTACAGTATTCAGGTCTACAGCTAAATATAAATGTGAGGTAATCAGTGGCTCCCATCTTTGTATTTTTGGCTATCATTCTTGATGCATGTTCTTTTATTTTCTTGGTTTTCTGTGTGCTTTAAAATTAAGTATGTATATGTTTCACCACAATTCAAATTCAGAAAAGCACAAGCTGACTTTGGTCGAAGAATAATTATATTCTAAGGATTTCTCAACCTCATAGCAGTTTTCTCAAATGAATGACTTAAACAGAAGAGGTTAAAAAAACTTTAAATTTTTTGATTACAAGAGGCTGGATGTTGTACAACCCTTTTACTACTGTTTTCGAGAAGCTTTGAAAAATTTTCATTCACCAAAATCAGGTTTTCTACAAAGAATATTTTAGTTTATTTGAAAATAGATCTTGAAAAAGTTGATGAGATGCCTATATACTACCCCAGAAAATGAAAAATAAGTCTCTGCAATATTCAAATGTTAGTCCTTCATACACAGTTGGGTTTTTTTTTTAAAGACTGCATTCTGTCTTTCTTTTTCTCTTGTCTTTTGATAGATAACCATATTATGCTTCTTTGTACTGTTAAAACTGGATAGTTGAGTGATAATTTTAACATTCAACATTTACTTCTCACTCTTGTGTGATAAATAAGATAATCAGCTTCCTATTTTCATTAATTCTGATTACTTGGCCATTTCCAACTGTTAATTATATTAGTACGATCAAATAAATTCTGTACCATTATTTTAAGGCATTGATCTGCATAATTTTGAACTCAGAAGTCATAGCAGTTCTGCAGCAACCCCTCAGATGAATGCTGAAGTAATTGGCTCCCTCAGAGGTAATCCCTGTAATCACATAAATCAGGAACACCATCACGAGTCCCTGTCAAGAAGGACAGAGCTCAATTGGCCACGTTAGCTCCTTGCTAGGGAGATTCTATAAATACCACGTTGCAAAAAGATCCTCTTGAAACATGTTTCTTGAAGGAAAGACCCAGGAAGTTTTTTTGCCTTTCACAGGACCCAAGTGCCCCTATCTTCAGGAAAAATTTGAAGGCTCAGAGGGTGAGTGATCTGCTTGTAGTGATGGTGCTGCTATTCCTGACTGCAGGGCAATGTCCAGGAAAGCCCTGAGCACGGTGGTGAACTCATGTTACTCAACATAAGAGAGAGACGGGATATTTGTTCAGCCCAAGCAAAGAAGTGCAGAAAAGAGGGGCTCCAGAGCAGCATTCAGGGGTCCAGAGAGCTCCTGTGAGTCCCTGGGCACACCCACACAGTGTGATAGAGAGTGGAGAATAAATGCCTACACTGACAGCTGGTTTGGAGATGTGGACATGCATGCTCAGATCAGGAAGCAGTGCTCCTCTTCTTTTCACAGTGCTCCTCTTCTTTTCACAGTGCTCCTCTTCCTTTCACAGTGTTCTTGTCAAGCTGAAGGTCTCCTGCAGTACCTCTGGTGTACGTGGTCCAAGCCAGGCAGTGAAAGTACAAAGCAGCCCTCCTTGTTTGCTTGTCCCCATTCCCACAAGGAGGGATCAGAGCTTTGGGCAGTATTGCACATGTGGGTGATGTGGGGCACTCCTTATAAAACACACAAGCCTAAGATTCCCAGAGATCTCTTTTTAATGTTGAGTTTCACAACAAATAAATGCAAAAAATTTATTTCTAGAATATCTAATTTCAATATTGAGCTGGAGGATGGACTATCATTTTTTTGAGAATGACACATTGAATAAAAACTGAAAACGCTGGTAGAAATAAAGCAAAGCAGCCTTAAACTTTCCTAAGCTGCTTCTTCTGGGTCTTGCTAATGGGAATTTTACTCCCTACGACTTATTATTCTGCCAGTAACGTAAGTCAGGGTCATTCTGCCTCCCTCCCAGCTGTGTTGCTGGAGCAGAGACAGCCTGCAGACCAGTCCTGGCCAGCCACGGTGTCAGGACCAGGAGTCTGTGCTCCTCTCCTGGATCAGATGTTGTTGGAAGTGAGTATGCTTGCAAAGTGTTTTGGGAAGGAGTCATTGAAGGGATCAGGGCATTCAGTTTTCAAAGAGTGGGGTTTGTGGCTTGTGAAATTTCTCACTATTACTGATAATTAGAAATTTTAGCTTTTTTTCTTTCAAAGGTAACAGAGGAAGAGTTAAATTGAAATAAAGAATAGGTCTTCAGATTCTTCATAGGATAGGTATTGTTGTTGTGCACGGGGCAGAGTGCTCTGTACTTTCACTTTTCTCATTCCACGAGTCTCCAGTGATGAACACATATACATCTTAAAAATACTGTATCTGCTTCAGTAAAGCTGGATGTAATGATACCAGAAATGTGTACTCCAAGCTGTTGAAGAGATTCTTCATTGAAACTGGCATTGAGAACCTGCTGTTTGCTGTAGGTAGATCATTTTAAAGCATTTTTGAAAAAGCTAGAGGATAATTCTAAATTTCTATAGCAGAAACCAAGATAATTCCCTGAGTAGTCTAACCAAGAAAATTGCACAGGTTCTTGACACAGTACTACCAGATGTGATACAGCTTTTGTCTGCAATCCCTTGTACTAGAGAATTAAAGGAAGTGTAATGAATTCTGAGTGAGGGTATTGTAGTGGGTACACAGGGTGTGAAAGAAAAAGAATATATAGAATGTGTTCAGTTCCACTCTCAGGAAATAGTAAAAGCTCCCTGGTTTATAGAGCCTGTAAAGGTGCTCTATCGCAGCCGGCCATCGTAATGATAGAATGTATTTTATACGATCACAGGCAAGCTCTCCTTGTGTGTTGATCAAATCCCTCTGAGCTTCTACTTTATAGATACAGTTGTATTTATCTACATTAAAGGTTGTTCAGAGACTTTGAGGCCTTTGTGGGGAAACTCATTATTGTAGAAAATCAAAATATTATTATGCAATCCTAAGAATAAAACCTAACTTCCAAATCCCTGGGTGTTACTAGCTGAGAGAACTCTTCCCAGGTGAATGGTATGGAGGTGAAGTGAATACAATTTTGCTGATAAAGTACACATGTTACCAGCTTTGCAGTTTGAGAAGGATTTAAACTAGTGAGGTGCCAGCTTCTCCTGTTCCAGTCAGTTTAACAAGAAAGCAGAAGCTGCTCCCCACCGTTCAGGTAAGCCAAAGTATATAGCATGGTGTGTTTTGAGTAGCAATTATTCACAACTTTGGCAAATAAAAATAAGGTACCTCTACTTTTATATGAAACATATTCCAAGTAAAAGCCAAGTTTATTGTTAGAAACTTGTTTATTTAGGCTTTCTCATAGAAGTCTACTATTTGTATGTGACTAAGACATGGTATCCTCAAAATTTAATATTAAAACAGCTCTATGTTTTGGAAAAATAAATTAGGAACTATGGCACAGTGTAAGAAAATTACTCTTCATTTGCATGTGCTAATTAATTTTTACTTTATTGCATCAACATTTGGGAGTAGTAGCCCTATTATCAGGAATGAATTTGCTTATAGTCTGAAACTAAACACTGAACAAACTCAGTGAAGGTGACCCTTTTTCCTTTCAATTATCAAGGTTAATTATAAAATTAATTAGGTCAATTTGTAACTTTGATTAGGAGAATTTACCTTCTCTCAGCTTTGACACAGAATCTGGATCTGCAGTGAAAGATTTTGCCTTCTTTATTAAACTCAGTAGTTTTGTGACATCCTTCTTAAAAACTCTTCCAGGTTTTCTCTACTTGGAAGATGTCAGATTGTTGAACTCAAATTGGAGATCGTGTATTTGTTTTATCTTGTCATTATCCTTTTCCTGGTCTAATTCAATAATGAAATCTGGTTTTATAAAACAGTTTAACAATTTAACGGGAAACAGATTAAAAATTAATTGGTTTCTGTTCTTTTCATGTACTGTCAGTTACAGTTGCAGTTATAATCTAGAGCATCGACATGAGTCATCCGTAGAACATTACCTTTATTTCTGATTATGTTCAATAGCCTTGCTTTTTCCATAATTAGCCTGAATTCTGTTCTTTGGCTTTTATAAATTAAACTAGCAATAGCTGTGGACACTCATTTTGCTTAAAGTTTCTGCTGGTATCTGGCCCACACTGGGAGCATTAACTGTGGGTTAATCCTGAATGGCATTAAGGCCCTGCCATAGATGTGCACAGGCATTCTCCACAAGAATTTGTAGACTAAACAAATGTGGGTTAATTGGGAAATACAAAAAGGTCTGGAGAACAAATAATTATCCCATTTACTGGTGGGTAACAGAAATTTTAATTGATTTCACCTCTGTGACAAATCTGTGCCTGGATCAATAATTAAATCTTAGTCCAAAATTTATTGCCTTAATGAGATGAACATCTTATTTCAGCTGTAATATGACCCCTTCCTGACTAGAGAAAGCATTACTAGTTAACTTTTGCAACCTTCTGCCTCTTTTAGCAATTAACAGAGGGACTAATTCTGCAAAGTAAGAAAGGCTTTCTGACTGGCAACAAACATTTCTTTTTCATTGCCAAAGAGTTTGAAGTCTTGGCAATAATTATTAAAAAAAAAAAAAGTTCTGAACTATTGGCTGCTTAAACATGAGAAATTAAAGTGCCAGGTCAAATAGGGAAGGATTAGGAGTGGTTTGCATCCATATCATAAGAGATAATGACGTACTTGGACTCCACTTTGTCTTTGAGGGATGTAAAGGCATCCTGAAGCGACAGCTTCTAAAGGAAATTTCTGGTAGGTCTCCATTTACTCTGATGATCCCACTTCTCTGCTCACACACTTTCATTATCCACATATTCCATATTTCATTTCATTATTATTTCAGACATAGCTTTCCTTTACTCCTATCTATTTTCAAAGCATTTTAGACTGTTTCTATCAGGAATACATTAATAGTGCAGATGCTAAGCCCATTTGCATCGTTTGCATGGATCCAGTCGTTAAGGCCTGACTGATGCTTTACTGCAGTCCAGTTGGCAACCTCAAAGGGGTGTGTGCCACTTTTCAATACTGTACATAGAGGGCATCTCTCAGATGGGCCTTTCATGAGCAGGATTATTAGCCCCCCCAAATCAGAAATCAGCTCAGAGAAGGAAAATGGACTCAGTACTCCTAATATGATTGGGAGTACCTAACACTCCGAAACCTGACTTGTTGTCTGCAAAGGTCTTGTACCTTTGTGAACAGCTTCTCTTGTTTAACCTGTCATATCCATTATGGGAGCAGAAGGGCTTTTTTTTTATTTTAGCATGACTGACAGGCAGCCAGTACGCTCATCAGCCTCAATGAACTCAGAGCTTCTGTGTGAGGAAGTATTTGATAGCAACCATGAACTCTTTCAGAATAAAAAAAGTCGCTAAAATATTTGATATTCTCCCTTAAGCAGGAGAAGCAATCCAGAAGACATCAACATTTTTGCTGGGCCTTAGCTTAATAGAAAACAGATCCAGCTAACTGTGGTTGTTTTCCTTACCTCAAGGCTATCAGAGATAGATTATAAAAAAGTTACAACAAAAGTTTAAATAGACCTCTTAAGATTATCTTTTCCCCTTTTCTTATCAGTTATTGCCATATGGAGAAACTTTATTTTTTCAATTAAGAGATCATCACAGTCTTCTTCCCCACTCAAATTATTATATCTTAGCTAATTTTTAGCTATTGAACAGTCTGGTTTTCCCCTTTCTGCCAGCTTGTGCCTTTGCATTATTTGCTGCTTTATTTGCACTCTGTGCCTTCCTGTGGTTTCTCAACTGTCAGATCTTCAATACAGGAAAATCCAGTGGCTTCCTCCTGGTCTATTATAAACTACATGTGTTATTTCCTTTCAGTATTAGAAGCAGGAATGTAATAAAATTCAAATACTTGTTACTTCATCTGAGATGAAGGCCAAATAAATATCTCCATAACTGTGCCCCTAAATTTCACTGCCCATGCCTATCGGCAGTAACAAAAGATAGACCGAGTTGTTTTCTTTTGTGAGCACTAGCCAAGAATGTCACCGTCAGTAAAATGCAGCAAACTGACAGGTACTTGCTTGGAATTTTGTTGGGGAGTATCTCAGATCCACCTGCCTTTATGCTGCGCCTGCAGCCTGTCTTATCTGTGCCTAAAGCTCAAGCAACCTGCAGGTGTCACCTGAGGAATTGGAGCCGAGGAGGATACACACTGCTTTTGTCCCACTTGTTCTGCTGACCTATTTCCTTTTGCTGGTGGAGATATGGGTACACCGGCACACCATGTAATCACAGGAATCAGCCTGTGCACTACAAGTCACAGGAAAGGAGCTTACATCTTTCTTTTAATAAGTCAAACTTGTTTAAGAATGTGCACTCCCAACTTGTCAGCTCCCTGCTGCTGAGGCTTTGCTTTTGTGCCTCGCCTTGTCCTCAGATGAGTCCCGGAGGTCACTTGCCTACACACCGAGCAAATGTCTTGAGTGTTTCTTAGCAGAAGGGGAACATTTCTGCTAAATCGCTGTGTAGCCCTTAAAAACAGAGCTGGAGGTAATCAAATAGTAATAATAACTTCAGTCATTGCTTTATTCTCGCACTGAGTATTTAGAAAGAGCTTTGAGGTTTGGGAATACTCTTTCCAGGATAGTCACTTCTTGCCGTGTTCAATAAGCAAAGCACTTTCAAAAGCATTCTGAAAAGGAACATTTACTGTCATTTATGGAACTGCACTGGATTTATTCCATTTTCTCCATCTATTGATGTAGAAAGTCATGACCAAAGTAATACTGCTATGGCTCAAATACGTGTGCATTGCCAAAAGGAGGGGATTCTCCACCATCAGTTGGCAGTGACCAAAACTGGGAACAGATTTGGGTTTGACTGGAGTGAAGATAACCTGAGTGGCCTGGGCACCACTGTATGTCTCCGTGGCACTTCTCACTCTGCAAAAGTGACTGAATTAATGGGGGGGGGGGTGTAGTTATCTGATCAATAGCACCTTGGAAAACACCAAAATAAACACTTTAGGTATATAAACCTCTCAATCATGGCCAACTTATAAATTTTTCCTGTAATTAAGCCTTTGTTTTATAGTTTTGATTAACTTTCTGTGCCCAAAGAGAGGTGCATTTGAAAGGAAAGCCACCAAGAATTACAGCTGTGTAGCCAGAGTGCATTTTTTAAATACAAGTCAAGGTAATTTTGCAAATGGACAGTGCCTTCTCATTGAAAATTTAATCACCCTGTACATGGGGTTGATAGCCTGAGCAGAGCTAACATCTCCGTTCATTTAAGCTTTCATCTTGGGATATTGCAGCTCAGTATGCAAGAACAGCAGAAATCGGTGCAGTGACTTTGGCAATTATCACAATATTTATTGTGCTTCATAGGAACAAGACTGATTTATATGGGCTGCAGGTAGCCTGAAGGATTAGCCTACTAAATTCCTTTTCCTCTGATGCAAGTTCTGGATCAATGCAGCAGACAAAAGGAGCTCTACAACTCCCCAGTATCCTGCATTCATTCTTCAGGCAGCCTGAAGCTCGAGTTTGCTTCAGGGAACCACAGAGCTGGTAGCAAATACTGCACGAGAACACCAGTCTCCACAAATTCAGATGAAATTTTGAAAGATGTTTCCTTTTTTACTGGATTTCAACTGAGAAGTGATGAACCAGAAGTAGGGACAAAAATTTCCTCTGTACAGTGAAGATTCCCTGCTCCTTTGAATATGTATTTTAAAGTCAGAAGTTAATAGGAAACTTTATAGTGTTTTCCATAAGCTGTCTTGTCTTAAAACCTGAAAAAATGCTTCTCCATGTGAGATATATTGCAAAAATACAGACATTTGCATGACATTCAGTGTCCTTTTTGCTATCTCCTCTTGGCTGACTGCCTTTAGCTGCTTTTCTTTATGACTGCTAGAAGGTTCAGACCTTTTATCACTTCACTCCCAGTCTAAGAACTCTTTTTTTTTTTTTTTCCCCAGCTTAGAGTAATTGTGTGAAATGGCTTTCCATTCACTTTTATCAAAGGACAGAGCAGATTGGTAACATGAGTGATCTCTCTGGGCTAATAGGATGCACCCACACCTCATGCCCTCATCCTTCAACTTAGTGAAAGTTAGACTGTAGAAAACTCCACTAATACACAACAACAACTTGTTAATTTGGGTGGGGAGAGCTTGTTTGTTTGCATTTTTTTTGTTGTTTTAAAAAACAAAACAAAGCAACAGCAGCCTTTTTTGAGGGAGCATCAGAATTCAAATGCAGAATTCTTCTCAATTAGCTCCCTTTGGAGCAATACACAGCAGTTTGTTTCTTTATCATGCTGGTTTTGAGGAATCTTAACCAAGATGATGGCCTCATTTTTATGTATAAACACAAGAAAGAAAGTTATGTTGCAAATACAGTAGACTGACACAGCATGAGTGAAAAGAAGCCTGGACAACCGTAGTCTCTGTGTGGGAGAGGGAAAGGTGGAGGGACAAACCCAGTTCCCCCTGAGCCTGTGGAGAGCTGGCTATAGGCATAACCTAGACATGAGACTAGTCTGTGCTTTGATGGACAAATTTGGAGATAAAAATTAATGTACTTAATCTAAAGAGCAGGAGCTGTTAAGGAGAACTAGATGTCTTCATTAGGAAAGAAAAACATGCCTGAAAAAGTTTAATGGGCACACCAAGAGAGAGGAATTATAAAATATTTCTGACTAACTCGCTAGTATATTGAAAAGAATTTGTATTCTGCAACAGAACCCAGGACCAATTTGTGCTACTTTCTTGTAATAAAACACCATAAAGAAAGAAATGGTAATTATGTGCACTCCCTTTGTATGCAGCTGAGAGATACCTTTAAGTACTGTGACAGCTTGCTAATGTACCACTGTATTTGAATAAATACCTGAAGTAAAGAGATTTGTGAAACCCCTCATAAACTGCCAGGTGGATAAGGGGATATTATGAAAGCACTGTAACTTGCTCAGTTTTGTCTTTACCCAAGCTGTTCCTGAGCAGGTCTGTAGGTGACCAGATGCAGATATCACAGGCAGACACAGTGATTCAAGGGAAAGGGCACTTACTTTCCTATTATAAATCCACCAAGGCTGCACCAGGATATGAAGACCAAATACCCAAAGGTAAATTCCTGTGAGTTGCAATTCACTTTTCAGTAATTAATCTGGAACTACTAAAACTATAACCTTCCTCACTAGTTTTCTTGGAGATAATTTGGAGGCCAGTCTTAAGAACTTTTTGTTGCTGACTCAAACATCAACATGCAAAAGTCTTACCATTCAATTTTACATGATTATGTGTTATAAAAGACACTTCTATCAATTAGAGGATAAATTTCATAATTAAAAAAAAATAATCCCACAGTGGAACCTGTAACTTTATTTGTATTGGTCTGCAGTAATTCTCAGGGCAGATAGGGTGTTACAGCAGGACTGCATCATATTATTTCTTCGTTTCTTCTAAAAGAACCACTGAATTAGGCAGCTTCTACATTTTGGGTTTCTCAGAAATTCAAGAATGATCCCAATCTGACTTGTTTTCTTCCTCTCCTCTCCACTCCCCACCATCCCTTAACATCATAGAAATGTTAACACTTGACGTCTCAGTCTCATCATTCTTCTGAGAGAGTGGCTATTTTCCCATTTCCTGGTAGTTTGCGAGGCAGATTGTTTTCTTGGAGTGGACTGCATTCAGCCTCAGCAGGGGAATGTGCTTAGGTAGCTCTGTCAGTGACAGGGTGCGTGGAGAAGTGAGAATCACAAGGTAGGACAGCTTCTCCATCCCCCAGTGGGCCTCCTGCAAGGTCTCTTCACATGGAACCAGTCCCAGCACTCTAAGCTGAGACAGCAGGTTTTCCTCCAGAATTGTTTTTCATTCCTCATCTTCTGATTAGGCATTTCTTATTTTTGTAACATTTTAAACACTTTATCTTGGCATGAGATGTTTGTTTGTTATCTAAATGCAAGTGGGGCTATGGATGCTCTCAAAAGAACACTGACCTTTAAGCATATGTACAACATCTGTAGGAAACAGCTGGAAAACGTATCAGGTGATGATTCTTCAAGTAAAAATGCAATGTAGTGTTCCTACGAAGCCTTTTTCAAACCTCTTCATATCGTGCAGCACACAGCAGTGCTATTCATTACAAGTTGAAAAAAATATCCTCTATTGACCTGAATATTCTAATACGAAGAATATAAAGTTGCACAGCTTCCCATACGTGAAATTGGTAGTACAAAAAAAAAAAAAAAAAAAAAAAAAAAGAGAAAAAAACACCCAATTAACCTTTTTTCTACTGCTTTTACCTTTCAAGCAGTCATTTTCTAAATAGTCTCCTTTTTAACATCCATTTTTCTCCCTGCTAAACACATGTTACTAAAATGCATACTTTAGTAATCATTCCTCAAACATTCATACACATTAGCTAATTGGTTTGCAGGGGTTAAAGTGAGTGGTTTGTAAAGCTCAGATAATACTGGCAACATTCAGAGGTTCAGATTTTTATCCAAAATTCATCCAAACTCATCTCAGCCTCCTCTGGCTAAAACCTCAGGAAGGATTGCCTTTTTTTTTTTCTTGTTTTTCTTGTTTCATATTGGCCATAAAAAGCAGCATGTCTTTTGTTTATGGTGCTGCCTTCCAGATACTTTCTATACAGATAGGTGTTTCTCTTATTCACTTCAGATTATATGGACAAAGACTCTACCTAAGTGGATGGCAGATTGAGAATGGATTCTGAAGTCAGGGCAACATGTTCTGGACTTGCTTATGCAGTCATGTGGCCATGGCAAAGCCCCCATACCTGGGCACACTGCCACTGATTTCTGATCCCTCAAGTGCAGCCACTCCAAGAATATCCACTTTGTACTGGTGCCTGGGCTCACAGATTTTTTTCCCTGCAGGATACAGCTTGTGACACTCAAGACCCCCAGCATGGGGACTAAACCAAACCAGTCTTAGGCAAGGGGAAAGGTCTGTAGGTCTGAACAAAAGAACGAGACCTGAGCCTTTCCAGTCCCCATTTCCTCTGGTATGTTCCTTTGGCTGGACCAAAGTCTCTCAAAATACTGCTTTGCTGTCTGAGGAGGTCCTCTGTCCTTGCCTTAGGAGAGCTTGCTTTAACCTTGGCCACTGTTACGGTGAAACCGAGCCCAGTTTCCTTAGCTACGAACATTTCCCTGCTCTCTGCCGCTCTCTGTGCACTCCCTGCTCTCCTGTTCTGCTCAGCTGGCAGGGTCACAGTGTGTGAGCAGCCACCTCTCCCCCTCCCTCAGGGCAATCAGATGTGTCTGTGGCCCTGGCCAGGCTGCCCAGCTCCCGGGGCACGTGTGGGTTTGCTGGGGGCCACCAAGCACTGACTTGTTCCAGAGCCAGGTCTAGCCCAGTGCATCCGTGGGAGCAAGGGCAGGAAAAGCCAGAGCCTGTTTGCTCTGCCATGTAAACAGGCTGTAAAGCCGAGAGCCTGAGTCACTTACTCAGTGTGTTGGACCTGCACCCTTGGCCTCTGCAGCGAAAGTGAGGGTAAAAGACAGTGAAGGATCTGACTGTCCCCTTTAGAAATACATGCACACTCTCCCCTCTCCCCTTTCCCCTGAACTCTGGGATTGTATTTCATCACTATCTGAGCGATCATAGAAAGTTTAACCTGCAAAATTATGCGCTGTAAATGACAACCATTTTCCTCTCAAGGTGAAAGACTTGGAGACAGAGAGAAAGAAGGAAAAAGAGGAGACCAGTTTCCATGACAACCCTATGAAACTTATACACCATAGGAAAATGTCATTTTCTAAAAAAGACAGAACTTCATGGACAAGTGGTACAGTACATCAGAAAGGAAATGGCAGATTTAAAATGAAAAGCTCATTTGCATTTATGGTTTCGAGTTTCATTTTCTAGTTACAAGACCCAATTGTGGACAATTTAGTGGAGAAAATGCTATTCAACATTTCAGGTGAATAATGTAGATTAAGAACAGGTTCAGCCAGAAGAGCATTGTGACAGGCTCAGGTGTGGAGAACACTGGTGTGGATGGATTCTGCTTTAACTGGGCTAATGCTGAGAATGCAGAGAAGTTGCTGACATTTTACACCCTCTAATAGACCTTGGAAAGTCAGGATATGTCCCTAACTGTTGAGACCCCTGCCACGACTTGCAATTTCAGCACCTAAAGTTGTACCTTCTAGATTCCATGTTACCTGTGATACCATCAATCACCATCCATTGTAAGCCACATTGCATAGGAGAGCATTTTATGATGAGCATTAGAGTCGTAATATAGCAAAGAGCATTGTTAATGAAGCGTGGAAAAAGAATAAATTCAGCTAATGGGTATATGTGTCAAATTTCAATTAGGGATATGTTGGAAAGTGGAAGAGACAGACGAGCATACAAATTAAACCTTTGACCTTCAGAGTGAAGGGAGAAAAACCTGAGAGAAAAAGGGGATGTTCAGAGATGTTTTCCTAGGTGAATCCTGAGAAGTCTGAAAACTCTGAAGTACTATTTTCTCCTTAATTATGATTATTTTAGGAGTGACTCAGCTGGTTTATGGACAGGTATATTACTGTTTGAGCTACTTGCTGCATGGGAGATAGATGAAAATTGTGAGCAGTTTATGGTGATGGAAGAGAAAATCTCACCTTTGTGAAGCCTAAGCAGAGGATATTAAAACTTATCCTTCCCTGCCTGTGAAATGCTACTGGAAAGAACCTCCTTCTCATCCTCTTTGGCTTTCAAACAGGCCTTAGTTGATTCAAAGTGTCTTTTAATGCATAATCTGATCTAACACGGTTTTTGAATGCAAATAAACAGTAAGGGAGGGGTTGCAGCAGGAACACAGCTGAGCAAGCTGCAAGGTTTGGGCACAGCTCAGGGCGCCTGGCAACTGGTAGTTCACATTTGCATTGACACTGGGGTGAGTGATGGTGCAGATATGCAGCAGTGGGTTCATACAGGTGCTATTGCACCCCCGCACGCACGTGATTTAATATCAGTTGCTCTGCTAAAGCAATGTGGGTTGAATTCAGCTTGAGTTTAATAGGCAAAATTGCCATTAAATGTACATATGTCAGGGTTTAATTTAAGTCATTTGTCTGCATGAGGAATAAGGGCCTGTTTCACAGAGCACTGAGGCTTGTGGGGAAAATTGCTAAGACCTGAACCCAGCTCCACTGCCCTTGCAAAACCTAATGTGCTGATGCTAGAGAAAGCTTCCCTGAGCACTTGTCCCAAGGAATTTGGCTGTTCCTGATACCCACATGCCCCCATGGATGCCTAGTCAGCCCATGCCCCCAAGCCAGGGGACATCTCAAAGTCCCTCAGGTGGGCACATCATCCAGAGCCAGGGATCATGGGAATACTCCCCTGCCTTATGTGAGGGCAGTGGGTCAAACACACCAAACAACACCTCTGTGATAGATATCTCTACATACAAGACAAGACAATACGACACGTGTCAGGCCCAGAATCCTTATCTAAACCAGAAACCAGAAGGAAACTATGGGAATAGTCTCCCAACAGAAGGAAACCGATTTCTCAGTTCTCCCAAACAGATATTCAGCTAAACCAGATACCAGAAGGAAACTATGGGGATAGTCTCCCAACCAGACCAAAGAAGCGTCCTTCTTATGGTGTGTTCTACATGATAACAGCAGCGTCCTGCCCATGTGTTTGAACACCTTATTACAGTCACCAGTGTATGCAAGTTAAAACCAGAATAAAACCAGAATAAATACCTTTGATCATGGGAACTTTATCCACCCCTGTGAGAAGCCAACGAAGACAGGAGCCCCCCCCTTTATAGGTAAAAACTTACCTTTAGCGCGCCTGGGAAGGGGTCCTGACCTTCAATGGATTTCACAGCCGAGGAATAGAAGTCCCATCTGGGTCGCCAAATTGATGCCCAAAAAAGCAGATTAAAAAAACTGTTTAGACAGAGTTTTATGTCTAAAGCAGCAAGGTATTTATTTATTGACAGCCAGGCAGCCTGCCAGCTAGTGCTGGGAAAACAGGCTCCGAGTTGGTTAGGTTAGAATGAGTATTTTATACAGGTTTGGCAATGATTACAACATAACCACATACATCATAACAGGTGGAGTTAGGGGCGGAGATGGAGGCGTGGTCTCTATTTTGAGGAATATTATGGTGGTAGATCCTGCCTTACTTCCTCATGGGGTCTCAAATTCTCTCCTCTTCATCGGGTGACCTTCGTGACCTTTCGTTCTTTCTATTGTTTCTGTGTTCTGATCGCTCAGCCTTAGAGAAACCCTTGGCTTTGGGCCTATTTCACCTATTGAGATGTCACCTTGGCTCCTCTGGATGAGATTTATGGGACTGGGGTTCTTTGCCCAGTGTTTGTTGTGGTTCCTTTAAGGTCTGATGCCCTCAGCACAGGACAGAGTCTTCTTGTGCAAAATGTAGCTTACGAAATATAGCTTATGGCAAACTACAAGTGTACAGGGGGGTAGGGGGGGCCCCATGGGCCCACAGCAAAAGTGTCCCGATTAACCCTTCCTGCTTCAGATGCAAATTTGTGTTTCAGTCGTAGCCTTGGTGCAGCTCTCCTGCCTGATGCACACCTGAGAACAGTAACAGGACAGACACCCCTGCCTGTGCCTTGTCAGATTAAAAATGGCAGGCAGCAGATCACCACTCATTGTCAGCCTAGCAGGGAAACAAAATCCAGTTGTATTATTTCCCCACAATCAATTAATACTTCGAAGTTCCAAAAATATTTGAACATTTGGGCAGGAGACCAACCCTTGATAGACCCTCATAGTACATTCTTGAGTTGCTGCCATGGGTTTTCATTTTCCAAGATGGTCCATCATTTTGATGAACTATCTTATCTTTATTTTGCCTTTTTTGGATCACAGAAGCCTCTGGTTTCCATCTACAGACATAAAGCAGATTTTTCAAACATCGCAATCCCTATTTGCTGAACACTGGATTTGTAGCAAGAACGTAAGTGACTGCTATCAAAAGGGTATATTACATGGAAAACTGTGTTTCTCCAAAAGCTTGTGTAAAGACTAGAGGAATGTTGAATTTATCCTCCATTCAGAATTACTAACATTTTTTCTGAGTAAATTTTCCATTAGGACAGGTATCTCAGAAATATTGCAGGATTATTCTTAGCATCTGATAATGGAAGTTTGGAAAGAAAATTATCCTGTTAAATCATATGACATCATTTTTGTTTCATGAATGAACGATGTACGTCCCTGCAAGTAGGAAATACCAGGGTATTTTTAAATGGCAAAATCTGCTTTGACAAAATCCCGCAGCATGAATACTTAAATTCTCCTTCTTCCCATCTGGTAGTATGTATCTGGTAGTATGTATTTAAAACTGTTTTCCCTTCCTTTGTATTTAATGTTACTAAATAGCTAGAAAGAAAATATTTTCATTAGAGTATCTTCTCTAGTCTAATAAACATCTACAAGTTTATTTCCAACTATATTGATTGATTTTAATAGCCTAAATAGGCCACATTGTTGCTACTAGATAAATATTATACTGTGGAGGCATATTTCCAGTGTTAAAATTCTCATTTGCAGGTCAGAGAAGAAGGAATATTCCATGAACTTCCTGCAACATTTGCTTTCAGCTTCTGTTTAAATGAACATTCTTGCCAGAAAACTTGTTCAGTAGCATATTCAGGGAATGCAAATAAAACAGGAAAGGTACAACAGTGAATCGAACTACATTTCTTTATCAACTGAAATTTATCATGCTCTGTGTGGAATGAAGAAAGTCAGAAATCATCCATGTAGCTGCTTTCAGGACATACAGTAAAATCAGTGTTATCAATCTAAAATATTAAACATCTATATCATTATATTTATTCGGATTTAATTAATTGTTTCTTTCAAAAAGTGTCTTACTTTTAAAGACATGGTATATTTTAGAGTTTTTATTTGTTCTATTGCTTTATTTGAACCACCAGAAATTATAGTTTTGAACTTTTTAGACCAATCCTACAAAAAATAGAGACTTTCTTTAAAAACAAACCCCGCAAAAGCTGAGGTTCTCCAGGCAATGCAATGCTCAGATACTGCAAAAGGAGCTCAGATATCTGTGGCCAGATACAGCAGGTTTTCCCTGGGAAATGAGGTCCTCCAGTGTCTCATCTGGCTCATACCATCACAGGTCCTGACACAGAGATGGAGCCAGGAAGGGAGGTGAGGATCCAGCACTGGATTAACTCAAAGTTTCCACAGCAGCACTTTGCGAGGTGGGTACTGCAGAGCGTGTGATGTACTGACCACTCTAAATCTCCTTTGTTCTGCCTCCACCAGTGTTTCCCAGGGGTGGATTTGTTCCTGTTTAGGCAGAATCTTTCCAAATATGTTCAAGTTTCAGCTAATTCTTTTTCCCTACCGTGAGCAGCAGAGATGATCAGCTGAGTGCTACAGGCTCAGTCCTGCCAGGAAAGCTGTCCACAACTACAATACTTTTTGCTAAAGTCAGTGAGGGACAGCATGACCCAAAGCTACAGCCTCTTCCTCTCTTGCTAGTGAGGATGGAGATCTGCCCCACTTGCCAGCTATGGATTTCCTTGCTGATTAGCAACAATTTCTAATGCAATTTAACTCTGACATTGGGGTGGTGTCACCAGACATAGAGATGTTTCTTTAGCACATTAGAAAGAGGAGTTGAGTGAGTCAAAGCCTGCTTTAATTTAGGGCTGGGTATGCACACAGCACCAAGAGTTCAGTATGCTCAGTGTCAAATAGATCAAATGCAGTAATCTGTTGCCATAACAAAGAATTTAAGCACAGTGGATATGTGTTTACATTTCACATCTCTAACCTTGACTCTGTAGGGCAGACTTTAAAATTGCATCAATGAGAAGAGGACGAGTATGGCTATCTTCAGGTAAAAAATGGAGGGCTTAGGAAATTTAAAAGGCAGAAAAAAACTGAAAAGAATGCTTTTGCCATGCAAGGAATTTTCCAGGACTTTTTTGCTATTTGATGCAATATGGGTTTCTACAATAGATTGTTAGGAGAATGTCATAAAACATAGATTAATGATTGCATTTTCATCTTTTTGATGTGCCATTTAATGAGGTGTATTCTCTTTCATACCTGACATCAAAAAGACAACTGCTGGAATTCTTCACATATACATCAAATGAATTTTTGTGTTAATAGGTATAATCATCTAGGCAAAAGAATGCTGCTTTTATACCAACTGGTTTGCGGCTCATTTGATATAGTCTGTCAAGTGCTCGCTAGAGTAAATTGAAAATGTATGTTAAAGTGCTGCAGTTTGAGCCCATTCTGCTTCCCAATCCCAAATGAAAGGGAGCAAGATCTCCCCTTCTGCAAGTTAGATTAAGCTTTTAATTTAAAGAATAAATGCCAGTAACCTTTAGTACCAGTGAGAAGTAGTAAATAAGGTAGTGGAGTCTGTAAAAACTGGTGAAAGCAGTTCCAGTTGGTTTTATCCATTCACTGCTCTGCCAGCACAAGTATTTCTGCATCCCTGAAGCATGTAAAGGAGAGAAGCTGATCCTGGACACTTGGAGAGAACAGCATGGGCTGAATTTACATAGTCCAATGCTTCTACCCCTCTGAGAGTTTTCCACTTCCTGTGATCTCCCAAAAGAGAATTAAGCATGGTTTGTTGATGAGCCATTAAAAGACTGCATGGCTGGTGGTCACCATCAGTGTTCTCATCATAGACTGGCAGGTCCAAAGCAAATCTTCATGAGACTGAAAGCATACTGGTTCTATAGATAATTATATCTTCAGTCTCTTGGAGCCCTTATGCACACTTCTGAGCATGTCCAGCATACTTTTACTTTACAGCATTTGTAACTTTCATTTTAATCAATATCTTCCTCTTTAAAGGGTCCTACCTTTTACATTTCCACCTTCTATGATCATGTCTATAGAGTGAATACAATTATTTTGAAAGCACTTAGCAAAAAACTTGTTAGGTGGCATGTTGAGAAAACATTCAGCTTGTCATAACAGTTGCTTTGCTTCTGCAGGTAACTCTAATTTTTAAAAAACAATCACACCACATGTATCTTGAGCGAGTTTTGGCTTGCAGAACAAATTACCTCCTAGAAAGACCAATACAATATTTGTCTGTGCTGCTAAAATGTTTTCATTTCAGTTGAAAACCACGAATCTATTGGTTTTGCAGTTCAGACAAGTTTTGCAACTTTTATCTGTATCGGTGCAGAAACCTATCAGTGTTGGAAGAACGTGGAGAAACTGCCTTCAGAGTATTCAAGCAGGATTTTTAGCTGTTCGTTACCTACAAGTGCAGGGTTTGATTTCTTGCACAATGAAATGGTTTCTCCTCCGCAGGGTTCAGCTGTTCACCATCCAGCAGTTGTCTTGGAATTCTTGCCAAGTTTGCTGCCACAGCAGTTTTATTCCCTTCCCTTGCTATGGGCTTCAGTATGGTTTGAACAAGTGTCCCAGCAGATAGCAGTGTTGCCTAAAAGTGTTGGGAATGTGTATGAAGAAAGCTTTCTGCTATATATTCCTAAAATTTATGCTATACCTTAAGACTATTCATTTAAACACAATATGGGCAAATTGAAGGATGCCTCCCAAAATGTAAGCTGTAACAAATATGGATTTTGACATTCATTCCTACACATCTATGCATTTTATCATCCATCCTCTTCCCCATGCCACCCAGTCATTTAGTGCTTAGATTCTAAAAGCATTTTACAAGAACTATAGAATCATTTTTTAAAATATAATGAGAAAGAAAGCTGTTTTGTCTCAGAAAAAAAAATCAAATTGTGATCTCTAGTCCCTTTATAGTGATTGGATATGCAAAAGCTGTTTTTAAATTCTGTTTCTTTCTCATCTCCAGTGGCAGGCTCAGCTGCCTGTTCTCTAAAGCAACACAGGGGACTTCCACTTACTGTTTTGCAGATGCATCATTTTTCTGAAGTAAGGTGAAGGTTGGCTTGTATAGAGCCGCATGTGAGTGAGTGAGCACAGCCACTAGTGCCGGTATAAAATTTGTTCTTGCTGTTATTCCAGGAGACATCACAAATGTTAAGGTTTTTTAATACAGATTGGTATTATAATAATACATGCCTATTTGTCACTGACTGGTTGCTCATCTCTGACTATAGCTTCAGGTCCTAAATTTAAATACTGCTTTCCCAAGGTGGCAATAGCAAGGGGGTATATGGCCAAAAAAATGTATTTTGAACCATGTTTGTAAATAAGGGAGGTGATTGCTTACTTGTTGTTTGAGTATATGTTGCCCAATTTTTTAAACTTTAATATTAGCAAGTCCTCTTGCCGTGACAGTGTACTTTAAATATATATGTATATGCTTATACATACATATATATATATATATATATATGAAGTTTAATATATGAAATTCTGAAGTGTTAAGCTGAAAACTAATGCTATTCAGTGTTGGAAGCTTTGAGCTAGAAGCCCATTCTTCCCACGGACCTTAGACTGACAGGTGGCTTTGAAAGAGTTTTTAAATATATCTTTGAAGATTTAAAAATAGTTTTATACCAGAAGGCAAATATACAGTGGCTTCTTCTGTGAAGCTTATCTTTCAATTGGCAATAAATAGTGCATGGCTCAGGGATTTTTGATCCGGTTTGAACTATTTATTCTGTTATACCTGAATAGATTGCTTTAATATACTATTGAGATGAGCTCCCACTCTGGAAGGTCATTATATGGTAATGAATCACCACCTCTTATCCCAAAACTGAAGCCCAGCTTTCTCAGGCTGCAGTGCTATCAAGGTCGAGGGGGAAGCACTTCAGGCGAGGGGCTGTAATCTGCGAGGCACGGACAGCCAGTGAACCTCTCCTTTTATCAGCCAGGCAGCTCTCTCCTAGGAGGGTGCCATGCCTTTATCACACAATAGACTGTAAAGCAGAGCTTTTCCCTGGGACTTTCTCATGCTAACTTCATTGGGAAGGGCGACATTTAAAGTTTCACATCATTGTCTTTAATTTTATTTGAGATACTTTTCTTCACAACAACCCCACCTCCACTTTTTTTTTTTTTTTTTTT